>NC_066547.1:1502766-1654359 GCF_024679095.1 Eriocheir sinensis | reverse complement strand
AAATTGTGAGTTACCTCAAGCCACTCATTAATTGGGATTCTAGCAAGCTTCCGTAACAAAGATTACCTATCAAACCTACGACCTTTTATAACGATCCTCTTCTTCTCAATTATGACAACCAATCAGTGGATAGTCTATCTGATTTCAGAAAACGTTGTCGTCCCATGCCGATTACTTTTATAGAAATTAAAGCAAATAGGCGATGACAGTCAAATAAACCAATGGATCATGAATTGGTTGAGCAACAGACAACAGAGTTGTGATTGACAGTTTAACTTAGAGTGGGCGCCGGTCACTAGTGAAAATCCCCTCAGGGCTCGGATTCTTATTTAGTGCTCTTCGTATTCGTAACGACGTGGATCGGTAGACTCCAACCAATCTGGTGGTAAATTTACAGACGACACAAAGATTGGTAACTCGAGACTTCTCACTGACGAAGACAAGCCAAGCCTCCAGAAGGATTTGCACGAAATTTCAGCTGGTGGATAAATGGGAGATGCCTTCCTTTAACGTGAACAAGTGCCAGGTCCTTCAAGTTGGAACAAAAAAAATAAATTCGATTACGAAATACGCGGCGTTAAACTCACAAGTGTTCAATGCGTTAGGGACCTTGGGATTAAAATCGCGTCAAACCTCAACTCTCATCAATGCATCGATGCGGCAAATAAAGCGAACAGAATGTTGGGCTTCATTAAAAAAAACTTTTTATTCAAAAAATAAAGATGTAATACTTCGCTCTCAATGGTTTAGCAGTCAGACCCCACTTGGAGATATGCAGTACGTTTCGGTCGCCCACCATACAAGGACATTGCTAAACTAGAGGTGTTCAGCGTCGAGCAACAAAATGATCCCTTCCTTGCGCAACAAATCCACAAAGAAGACTTTCACTATAACATGTTCTCTCTTGAAACATCGCCTCCGAGAAAACCTGATCAGAATGTTTAAAATACTTAATGTTTCACGAATAGACAGAACAAAATTGTTTTATGATCGATGACACTGCGAACAGGAACAATGGCACAAAACTTAAATATGGTGAAATGAAATTCCAGACTACATAAAATTTTCTTCATAACGTTGTGCTAGAATGGAATAAGCTCCACCATCAGTGGCCCAGTGTAACACAATTGACTCTTTTTAAAAACAAGCTCGGCAAATCACTTCCTTCAACAGCGGCTAGAGTAGAAAAGCAGTGTGAGCCATCTGATTAATGTAAAATCACTTGGGTTCAGACAGACCAACTAGTCTGGATACATGGGGTCTGTGTGGTTTGATTTTCTATGTAAATCATATGAAATCTCTCTCTCTCTCTCTCTCTCTCTCTCTCTCTCTCTCTCTCTCTCTCTCTCTCTCTCTCTCTCTCCTCTCTCTCTCCTCTCTCTCTCTCTCCTCCTCTCTCTCTCTCTCTCTCTCTCTCTCTCTCTCTCTCTCTCTCTCTCTCTCTCTCTCTCTCTCTCTCTCTCTCTCTCTCTCTCTCTCTCTCTCTCTCTCTCTCTCTCTCTCTCTCTCTCTCTCTCATCAAGTGACGATGTCAAGACACCAGTCTGGCCGTTCTATTTCCACTCAATGACTGGATTTAATCAAAGTCGAACAAAATCAAATGAAAATAGTTAAAAAAAAAACATCTAAATAGTACACACTTAGTGTCTTCGTGCTTTGTCATGGAAAGCATAGATAAACTTGACGAATTTTAGGGGAAGTGGAACCTAGCATCCCATACATAGCTCTTCCTGTGTGATTGGCTGTCGAACCACAGAAAGGGCAGGGCAGGGTAGAGCTGTGCGAAATGTGACACTAAAAGAAAACACGATCAGTCCAGGGTGGAGTGCACACACACACACACACACACACACACACACACACACACACACACACACACACACACACACACACACACACACGTACTGCTTGCGCAAATGATGAATAATGCACCGAAAAACATGGTATACCAAACCCGTAGACTTAAACCCAAAATAAGCTTTCCAACTAATAACACTATCACGAACATCGCCGTTGCCACGCATCACTAATTACCCACCACTTGAATAATGACCATTACCACCATCATGGCAGGCACTTCAACCACCACCAGGATTCACCATATCACGCCCCCTCTTCCTTCCAGCACATCACCACTGCAGAAGAAAAGGAAGAAAATAGGAGGAAAATGAGTAGAAAGCGAAAGAAAGTTTGTCAGGGCAGGAAAAAAGAAAAGAGGAGGGGAGGTAATATGGAAATATTAAGTATGAGTAAAGTGAGAGTTTTGAAGAAGTAAGAGGGAAGAAAAGAAGCAAAAGAAGAAGGACCATGAAAAAAAGAAAGGAAAATATATATTAGATGAAGTAAAAACAGGATTTGCAAAAGGAAAACAAAAGATGAACAAGAAAATGGAAGAACGAAGTGGAAGAAAAATGTCAAGGAATTATAACTGAAAAGAACATGGAATTTATACAAAAAAGGAAGTTACGAGGAAGCAATGGAAGAATTAAAAGCAAGGCAGAGTAGGGAGAAGGGATAAGAGGCGAAATAAGACTTAGAATATATGAAGAAAAAAGCAAGAGGATGTGAAAAGAAATAGAAAAGTTGGAAGAAAACAATAAAAGGAGGAAAATGAATTTCACGAATTAGAAAAGAAGAGAAAAAGAGAGTATTTAAATGGGTAGAAATTGGGAAGATTAATATTGCCTTGAGAATGTAAAAACGCAGAAAAGCCAAAAATGAAGGAAGTAAGTAAAAAAAATAATATACAAAAAGTGAAATAGGATAAAGGAGGAAGATAGAAAGACATGAAAGGCAATTAAAACAGAAAGACAAATAAAGACAAACAGACAGAGACGATAAAAGAGAGAAGATAGCGGTGAGAAATATACGAATGAGGCTGAAAATCAAAAATAAACGACGGATAAGAGTAAAAACATGGATGGATGGGAGGAGGAGTAAGAGGGAGAGATGAGAAAAGAATATGGAGTTAAAAGTTAAGAGAATAATTGAGGAACTTAAAGAGGGCTGGAAAAAGAGAAGATGCAGACCAAATTAAGAATGAATGGGAAAACAAGCAGAAGATAAAATAAGATTAAAAAGGAAAATTTGGAGTAGGGAAAATGGAGGAAGAAGAAGAGCGTGAGGACTGGGAAGGAAGAAGAGGAAGAGATAGGCGATCAGACTGAAGAGGAGGAAAAGAGGGGACTGAAAAGAAAGACATGCGAAAGAAAAAGCTTAAAGAGCAACATTAAAGAAAGAAATGAGATGGAAGAAAAAGAAGACTAGATAAGAAAGCAAAATTAGGAAGAGGGAAATGAAATTGCAGAGAAGAAGAAGAGGGTGAGGATTAGGAAGAATTAGAAGAGAGGAGGGAAGAAGGAAACGAGACTCACAAAAGGAAAAACTAATGAATGACAGCTTAATGTAAGCAGAATGTTATGTGAAGACAAATCAGAAAAAGCGAAAACAATAAAAATAAGGAGAAAAAAAGTACAAAAGAGGAAAAAAGGAAGGAAAGAAAAACATTGAATAGAAAGAGTGAAAAGATGAAAAGGGAAAAAAAAGAAAAGATAAAATGTAGAAATTAAACTGGGAGAGATTGATCAAAAAGGAAAGAGTAAATTAGAAGATGGGTGAACAAGAACAAAGCAGATTGCGTGTGAAGAGAGAGAGAGAGAGAGAGAGAGAGAGAGAGAGAGAGAGAGAGAGAGAGAGAGAGAGAGAGAGAGAGAGAGGTAGAGAGAGAGAGAGAGAGAGAGAGAGAGAGAGAGAGAGAGAGAGACAAACCAGGACTCAGAAAGATGGTGTGTTAAGTGTGTGTGTGTGTGTGTGTGTGTGTGTGTGTGTGTGTGTGTGTGTGTGTGTGTGTGTGTGTGTGTGTGTGTGTGTGTGTGTGTGTGTGTGTGTGTGTGTGTGTATTTTAAAGTCCAATGCTAACAAGAGACAAATCCATCACCGCAAAGGCTCCTGGGAGGGCAAGACACGGGACGATCCAGTAGTTAACAAAAGCCCTCATGCCGCTTCAGACGCGCTACCTGAGAAAATTCAGAAGAAAAACCACCCGAGAAATCGTATTGTTGCAGCAGCTAAATATGTTGTAACTGTAATATTTTTTGTATGCCTCCTTCATTGCCAATGAAATCAATATAAGGGAAATATATTTGTGTGACATGTTATTATTCTTGTAAAGACTGATAATACGAATTTCTTTGCTAGGCTTGTGGCAAGAATTTCGGTACCATTACGTGTTTCATTGGAGCCAAGATAGGCACGATGCACAATGATCCCAGCTCACGGCGGCTTCTCGGTGTGACGAGATGTAATGTGCAGTATGCCGGTAGGTTTAGGGTGAGAAGGTGAGGGGATGAAATAAGGAGGCTTGGTGTGAGTAGGCTGGAGCTAGGGAGAATGAGGGCGTGGTGGGTGCAGGGTTGGTATGGGCGTAATACTTGAAAGCTAACTATTCATTGTGGGATGAGGGAGTGGCTTATTAATGGGTTGGTGTGCGTTGGCATGAGAGCATGAGGGCGTGGGGTGCGGGATTAGAAGGGCGTACTACTTGTGGCAATTATCCATTCAGCCAGGGGATGAGGGAGAGTACGTCATTGGCAGTTGGTGTGGGTGGTATGGAGGGTAATGGGTGCGGGAGTTGGTGGCGGCGGCTGATAATGAGCAGCAATCATTCGGCTAGGGATGAGGGAAGTGGGTTGTGTGGGCTGGTGTGTGGTGGCAGGAGGAGCATGAGGAGCGTGGGGCGGGATTGGTATGGGCGTAATACTTGTTGCAACTATTCTGGCCAGGGATGAGGGAGTGGAGTCGATGTGTGGGTTGGTGTGTGGTGGCGTTGAGGGCGTGGGGTGTAGGGGTTGGTATGTGGGCGTAATACTGGTAGCGAAACACTCAGGCCAGGGATGAGAGAGTGGCTTGTGTGGGCTGAACCCAGGTGGCAGGAGGAGCATGAGGGGCGTGGGTGTGGATGGGCGCACTATCGCCAGCAATATTTCGTCACCTGCATTACGTCCCATCGCCCCAAGCGTTACACTCATCAGCCTTTTCTTTGAGCTGTCCCATGCCAGTGGTCGAGATGTAGCCAAAGGCGGCACACGACGAGGAAAAGCCATCCCAGAAGAGGACAACGTTGGTAAATCTTCACGTTCCTGCCAAAAGATTGCTCTATTTACCCATCAAAAATGGACTCCAACAAAAACAAGTGAAGAAGTCTTGGTGCTGCGGGCGCTTTTTCGGCTGGCTCTTCGCCAGGCGGCAAGCGCCACGCAGCCTCCAGAGGAACCTGGACGATACCTGCTTGAGGAAACCGAAAACGCGGTAAGCCCAGGCTGATGCAGGGCAACAGGCCCTGGTCTCTGCCTGAAGAAAGGCTGCTCAGCCTCTCTTGCAGAGGTGGAGGAGAAGTCCTCCGACACCCTGCTGGATGCTGATGGGTGGTGGTAGGGAAGGGCGTAGCAAGGAGGCCACTTGGCAGAGGGCGTCAGACTCTCATCATCACAATCCACTTGGTGAAGAGAGAGAAGGTCCACAAGCCAGTGGATGATGGGCCAGTCATTCCACAAAAGATTGCACACGCAATTGGAGAGCCATGGCAAGAGGGTTCCACACCTTCGCAATTACTCTGCACAGAAGGTCAAGAGAGAGAAAATAAAGGAGGTATACGATGAGCTCTCCCCTCCGGGCACCAAGGCACGGCTGGGGACGCTTCTTCCAGCAGGAGCAAGGCTGCTACTTACCACCGGAAAAGATGCCCTTTATCAGCAGCTTGAGCAACAGCGGATGCATCTCAAACCCTGGTCAAGAAAACTATCAGGTTCAACTCTAAACTCCGAACACTTTCGTCAAAATTCGTGAGCTGTACTGTGCCTACGACTACTGTAAGTATGGCTTCCTCTCTCAGCATTCGTCCTGAGCTGAAAAGCCTAACACGAGAGAGCAGGAGCCACAGGAAGGAAGCCAGTGCTGAAGCAGATAAACAAACTGCCAGAGGCTCAGAAAACAATGGCCAGAGGAAGCAACAGATTCAATAACAATGGGGGATCAATGAGCCACAAATATCTCGCTAGGGATCCTCAAGAAAGGAAAGGCATGACAGCACCGCTCATAAATGTGTGCGCTTTAACTTCCAGAACCTGAACATTGCCGTCAGGATCGTGGAGCTGTACTGTGGCTAAGGGGACTACTTCCAGGTATGGCTTCCGTCTCTCCAGCATTCGTCCTGAGTTGGACAGGCGAAAAAGGAAAGAACAGATGAAGCCACAGAATGGGCCAGCAAAGGACGCGGAAGAAACACAACGCACTACACCAGCAAACAGTTGGAGCAGCTCGCTGTGCACAAATGAATACCACTACTGAAGGGAAGTCTCCTAAAGGTATCCTGAAGAAAGAAAAGATGCCACGGTCCACCTGTCAAGACACGTGCCTTCAACCATGGTACAACCTCCTGCGCCCCGTCAAGGGAATGGGAGCTGTACCGTGGCCAAGACACCTTCAGATACGCCGCGCCGCTCCAAGTCACACAGCCTCCCAACTTTACCTCGAGGCCTCACCAGCAGCCGGTTAGATCCGGCTCTAACTCGCCGTGCGGGCGCACCTCGGCACCTCGAGAGGCCGACACAGCGGAGCAACGACTCTTTCCAGCAAAACAGTGGCTGGTATGCTGCACACAATAACTACACCAGCAGCCGCCACCTGTTGCAGCAACGCCAGCACAACGCCAGCAGCCACGTCCCGGCCAAGATACAAACAAGGCATTTCTACGGAGGGCAGACACATCAGCACCAACTCCCGCAGCAGAGGTCGTGCCAAGAGAGGCGCAAAGTCGAGTGGTGGCGAGTTTCTGTGAGCACCAGGCGAGTACATAGCGTCGTGATTAAAACCAAATGTTCAGCGACGTTACAGTTGACGTACACCCGGGTGCATTCTCAACACATCTACAAAAAAGTAACTGTCGCTGACTGGGTGATAACAGAGACCGAGGATGCCAAGAAGCACCACAATCACACTGGAGAGGAACGGCTCGCCACATTGACTAAAATCACTATGCAGAGGAACGCATCCCATGGAACAGGTGCCACTTCCACGGAAATAAAATTGTTCAAGAGTGTCGCAGCTGTGGGAAGTGTTTTGACTCATGTGGTGTAACATTTCTTATCTTATATTTCAAATGAAAAAATAGGAAAATATTGTCTTACAAAAAGGCCTTAGGCAGGGATAGTGGGGTCTTTGTTGCACCTCAGAACAATAAACGTTATGTAAGGAGTTGTCTGAACGACCACCTGTTCTAAAACCATATTTAAATGAAAGATATTAAATTGCTTCCTTTGCCTGTATGCTTAGAAGAGTAGAAGAGGAAGAGAGGAAGTGATTGAAAGAGCAGATTGAGATAGACGTGGGAGAGAAAAGATGTAAAAGCATGCAATTAAGAAAAAATGAGAGGGAAGAGAAAAAGAAAAGATAAAAAGCAAAATTAGGAGAATGGTAATGAGGGAAGAAGAGGGATGAGGACTGGAAACATGGAAACATGTGGAAACATGGACTAGCAGGTGTTGCAGCAAAGCCTGTTAGCCTATTACTAGGCTGCCTGGTGTTCAGTGGATTTAATTAATCCGTTTGCCACAGGAGTGGCTTGCAGGGAAGGATTAAAGCACTTGTGTACCTACTCTTGGAACGTTCAGTTCACCTCCTGTTGCAGCAGCAGCGGCGATCACTGCGTTTCTGAAGGAGTTGATGGTCACTGCGCTAACCACTTCTGCAGGAAGGCATTCCAGTGGCGAACAACTCTATTCGAGAAATAACTCGCCGATGTCGTATTGCATCGCTTTGCTGAATTGGTTTCCGTTGTTTCTTGTTCTCAGGTTAGTTTGTAGCGTGAAGAGTTTGGAGTGATCAACGTTGCTGAGCTTGTTCAGGTACTTAAAGACTTGTATCATGTCTCCCCGCAGTCGTCTCTCTTTTCCAACGTGAAGAGGTTGAGTCGCTCGAGTCGTTCTTCATAGGGTTTCTGTCCTCAGTGATGAGTATCATCTTCGTGGCGCGGCGCTGTACTCTCTCAAGTAATTCAATGTCTTTCCTGTAATTAGGAGACCAGAATTGCACGGCGTATTCCAGGTGGGCCTTACCAGCGAATTATACAAGGATAACATAACTCCCGGCGTCTTGTATTCAGAAGTTCCTCGATATGAACCCAAGCATTGTATTGGTTTTCTTACAGGCGGACTTGCAGTGTTTTGTTTGTTTCAAGTCACTGCTGATGGTGACCCTGGAGGTCTCTTTCCTCTTGCAAACAACATGTAGTGGTTCGCCACCCATGGCGGGGATATGTGGTTGCTGTTTCTTGGATCCGATATGCATTACTTTACATTTGGTAGTGTTGAAGCGACATCTGCCATTTTTCTGACCACCGAGTGATCTGGTCCAGGTCTCTCTGGATAATTTCGCAGTCGTCGTCGTGAGGGCCTTCCCACCACCTTTGTGTCGTCGGCAAATTTTGAAAGATTGGATTTTAACCCTAGTTCAGGTCGTTGATATATATGATGAAAAGTATGGGTCCCAGCACTGACCCCTGTGGCACTCCACTTGTGACCGGGAGCCACTCGAGGCCTGTCCGTTGAGTACAACCTGTTGTTTTTTCATGAGCCAGTCTTTGATCCACGCTGTCAGATCGTCGCCTAATCCCGCCGACTTAAGTTTCTTGAGGAGTCTTTCATGTGGCACTTGTCAAAGGCTTTCTGAAAGTCTAGATATATAACATCACTGGGGATAAGGATTATCCCAGTTTTCATAGATACCTGAAGAAGTCCAATAAATTGGTTAAGCATGAGCGCTTGTTCCTGAAACCGTGCTGAGCATCGAAATGATGTTGTTCTCAAGGAACCTAACGAGTTTGTCTCTGATGATCTTCGAGGATTTTTTTTCCGCCACTGAGGCTATCAAGCTGATTGGTCTGTAGTTTAGGGCCTACATTTTTGTCTCCCTTTGTAGATCGGTGTTAGCGTTCGACTTGTTTCAGTCTTTTCGACTTTGTTTTGTTGTAGTGACAGATTGTAGATGGCGGTGAGTGGGTTTGAGGATTTGCTGCTTGAGTTCCTTGAGCAGCTCTGGGTGACATGTCGTCGGGTCCGTAGACTTGTTTGTCTCGAGTTTATCTAGGTACTTTTTCACATCCTGTTCGTCGATTGTACCAATTTCTAGGGAGTGATTCCATCGGTGGGGAAGGGCTCGGTACGGACTGGGTATTCTCGACCGTGAACACAGACGCGAAGTTCCTGTTTAGGATTTCGACCATTTGTCTACTGTCCTGTGTTAGTACGTCACTTTCATCTTTTAGGGACTGATATTGCTTTTTGTCTTCTTTTTGGTTCTATATACGTGAAGAACTTTTTTTGTTGGACTTGGCTTCTGTGCAATTTGCTTTTCGCAGTCACGTTACTCTGGCGAATGAGTGTTCTGCAAGCTCTGAGGCTTGATGGTACTGTTCGCGTGCCTCGTCAGTGCTGTTTTCCTTTAACGTAGTATTTTCTTCTTCAAATTAATCGCCCGTCGAACTTGGGTAGTCATCCATGGTGTGCTTGTGGCATCATTTGTTCTCCTTGTCTTCATGGGGAACAGTCGTTCTCTACCTCCAGGAGTTTGTTCTTAAAGCCGTTCCAGCGCCGTCCACCGGAGTGAGGTCTATGGGTTCCAAGTTGTCTGGGAAGCAGCTCACGAGCGAAGTTAAAATTGGCTTTTTTTGTAGTCTGGAATCTTGGACATGTTTTCGGTGAGTTCATGGTCTGTCTTGATTTTTAGGCGAATTAGGGTGATGGTCGCAACCATCCAGTTTCGCGACTTGACATTCACGTGTGAGATCTGAATCACTCACGAGTACTAGAACCCTGTCTATTGTTATTTTCCTCGTCGGTTGGGTAACAATCTGAGTAAGAAAATTGTCCTCAACATTTCGAGCAATCTGTTACCCTCCTGATCTCCAATCATCGTGGTCCAGTCAATGTTGGAACAGTTAAAGTCCCTGATAATGACTGACTGTTTGTTTTGTGTTATGGTGTGAATTTCCTCGTACAGCGCTTCGTCGTCCGCTGCTTGTTGCTTCTGGAGGTCTGTAAACGGTTCCAATCGTTATTTTGTTGTGCTTGCTAGTCTCCAGTTCAACATATACAGGTCATATTTCTCTGAGTCTTCTTTGGTTATTTCCACGGCAGGGTATTTGTTCTTGACGTAACAGATAACACCTCCTCCTTTCTTGTGAAGTCTGTTTTGTAGAAGCTCTCGTATCCCGGAATTGAGACCCTGGTCATTAGGTGGTCAGAGGTGGCCCACGTTTCGGTGATGGCAATCACGTCCGGACTTTCTACGTCAACATAGGCAAGTAACTCATCCTGTTTGGGTATTAAGCTCCGCGTTGGTGTATAGGACAGAAATGTCCTCTTTGACTTAACGCTTCGCGGCACAGTAGTCTGCGTCTGCTTGTGTTCACTGTTGGGGGCCTTGGTGTATGAGCGGTCCCCGTACTGGTTGGTTGTTTACGATACTTTGGTGCCCCTCCGCGCTCGGAGTTTTTGAGTACAAAGTACTCCTCGTTCAGCAACCACCAAGCCGTGCTGGAAGCCAATCGCATTGAGGTGAAGACCATCAGGACGGAAAAGGTCGGGGATATCATAGAAATGATCCCACTGACTTGCGGAACGAAACTTCCTCGTTCTGGCAGAGGTGCTGTTTCAATCATTAGTTGATGTTCGACGCCTTTCTGTGGAATCCCAGTGAAGGCGTTGATTCTCGGAAGAATCCTGGAGACAATGATGTGGCTTGACTTTTCCTTGAAGCGGCGGATTACCTGCCTATAGTCAGCTATAATTCTTCCGTGGGACATTGTTTGAACGTTGTTCGTGCCATGAAGCAAAACAAAGAGTGTGTCCCGTTCCGTGCAGTCTGTGAAGTAGAAGAGGAAGAGGAGGAGAATGAGAGGAGGTATCACAAGGTAAGACGTGGGAGAAAATAAGATGTAAAATTAGAAAGAAATGAGAGTAAAAGATAGACAAAAGAAAGAAATGAGAGTAAAGAAAAAATATAAAAGATAAAAAGCAACATTAGGAATAAGATAAAGAGGAAGAAGAAGAGCGTGAGGACTGGAAGGAAGTAGAAGAGGAAGAGGAAGAAGTGGAAGGACTGAAAGGAGGAGAGGAATGAGGAGGTTAAGAAGAGGATAGACAAATGGGGAGAGAAAAAAAGATGTAAAAAGTAAAAATTAAGAAAGAAAGAAATGAGAGGAAGAAAAAAAACATAAAAGATAAAAAAGCAAAAATTAGGAATAGGATAAGAGAGGAAGAAGAAGAGGCGTGAGGACTGGAAGGAAGTAGAAGAGGAAAAGAAGTGAAGAAAACGGAGAATCAAAAAAAGAAAATCAATTGGAAACCGTTTAATTTGAGCAGAATGTAAAACGAAGAACGTCAGAAAAACAAACAATAAAAAATGAGGAGAAAAAATTAATGAAAAACGAAAGAGGAAAAAAAGAGAAAAATTGAAAAAAACGATGAATAGAAAAGAGTGGAAGATGAAAAGGAAAAAAAGAATGAAAAGGTAGAATTAAAACTGGAGAGAATGATCATAAGCAGGAGTAATTAGAAGATGGGTGAGCGGAACAAAGAAGACTAGACAAAAAAGAAGAGAGAGAGAGAGAGAGAGAGAGAGAGAGAGAGAGAGAGAGAGAGAGAGAGAGAGAGAGAGAGAGAGAGAGAGAGAGAGAGAGAGAGGAGAGAGAGAGAGAGAGAGAGAGAGAGAGAGAGAGAGAGAGAGAGAGAGAGAGAGAGAGAGAGAGAGAGAGAGAGAGAGAGAGAGAGAGAGAGAGAGAGAGAGAGAGAGAGAGAGAGAGAGAGAGAGAGAGAGAGAGAGAGAGAGAGGAGAGAGAGAGAGAGAGAGAGAGAGAGAGAGAGTCAGCAGATGGCAGCAAGAGGTGTGGTGCAAGGGTGTCTGTGAGGTGTGAGTGTGTAGTAGTAGCCCGTAATGTGTAGTTCAATGCTAACAAGAGACAAATCCATCACCAAGGCTCCTGGAGGGAAGGTGGACGATCCAGTAGTTAACAAGCCTCACGCCGCTGAACGCGTCATCTGTTAAAATTCAGAAGAAAAACTACCTGGAGAAATCGTATTGGTTGCAGCAGCTAAATATTTGTAACTGTAAATATTTTGTACGCCTCCTCCTTCATTGCCAATAATCAATATAAGGGAAATATATATGTGTGTGATACGTTATTAATCTTGTAAGATTAATAATGCGAAGTTCGTTCTTGCTGGGCTTGTAAGGCAAGAATTTCTTTGGCCCAGTGGGTCATTGGCTTGGGCAAGTGGGATCGTGGAGCTGTACTGTGGTTGACTACTTCAGGTATGGCTCGTCCGTCTCTCCAGCATCTGTCCTGAGCTGGACAGGCAAAGGAAAGAACAGTGAAGCCACAGAAAGGGGGTCAGCAAAGGACGCGGTAAAGAAACACAACACACGGGCACCAGCCAACAGTTGGAGCAGTCTCGCTGTGCACAAAATGAATACCACTACTGAAGGAAGTCTCCTAAAAGGTATCCTGAAGAAAGAAAAGATGCCACGGTCCACCTGTCCAGGACATGTGCGCTTCAACCTGTGGTAACTTCCGCGCCCCGTTAAGGAAAACGTGAGGTGTACCACCATTAGCCACGACTACTTCAGATACGCCGCGCCGCTTCCAAGACACCCGGCCTCCCAGCTTTACCACGAGGCCTCACCAGCAGCCCGTTAGATCCGCCTTTAACCTTCGCTGCATTTTGACGCACCTCGGCACCGAGAGGCCGACAGAGTGGAGGAACGACTCTTCCTGAAAGCAAAACAGTGGCTGGTGGCGTTGCCGCATCAATAACTACACTCACCAGCCGCCAATTTCACAGCACCATCGCCAGCACAACTCCAGCAGCCACGTCCCGCCAAGATACGAAACAAGAGCATTTCTACGGAGGGCAGACACATCGGGGCACCAACTCCCGCAGCAGAGGTCGTGCCAAAGAGAGGCGCAAGGCCGAGGATGGCAGTTTCTGTGAGCACAGAGCGAGTACACAGCGTCGTGATCAAACTCAAATGTTCAGTGACGTACAGTTGACGTACATTCCGGGTGCATTTCAACACCCGCTGAACAGTAACTGTCGCTGACTGAGTGATAACAGAGATTGAGGAGTGCCAAGAAGCACCACAAACACACTGAGAGAACGGTCGCCAGCTGATTAAAATCACCATGCAGAGGAAAGCATCCCATGGAACGGTGCCACTTCTACGGAACAAATTGTTCAAGAGTGTCGCATCTGTGGGGAGTGTTTGGACGCATGTGCTTACATTTCTTATCTTATATTTCAAATGAAAAATAGAAAATATTGTCTTACAAAAAAACCTTAGGCAGGGATAGTGGGTCGTGTTGCACCTCCGAACAAGAAACGTTATGTAAGGAGTTGTCTGAACGACCACCTGTTTCAAAACTATATTTAAATGAAAGGTATTTAGAATGCTCTTGCCAGTATGCTTCAGCTCAGCGTGATGAGCTGAGTTTATTTTCTCTCATTCTATGGTGGAAATGACCATTGCTTCCAGGTCTGAGACGCGTGCCCAGAGCGTAACGGAGGTGAGATCAGGATGGAGCCACATTCCCGCGTTATTCATTTATCATGGCTAAAATTCCTAGGTTCAGTCACGCTTGTTCGCGTGCTATCAACGATTGAGGCAGCTCACAGAAGGTGCTGGAGCCCTACAACTTTTGCTAATAATGGTCTTCACATTGATGCCAAGAATCGTGCCAAATCTGTTCTCCGACTTGCCAATAACTCTTTCATCAATAAATGAAAATGTCAAAATTTTGCTAACAAAATGGTTTCCATCTACCCGAAAATAATCCCTGACTTTCTCTCTCTCTCTCTCTCTCTCTCTCTCTCTCTCTCTCTCTCTCTCTCTCTCTCCTCTCTCTCCCTCCCCCTCTCTCTCTCACTCGCTCACTCCTAACTCTCTCTCTCTTCTCGCCTGCCTGCCTGTCTGCCTGCTCTCTCTCTCTTCGGCTCGCTCGCTCGTTTGCTTTGCGCTTCTCATCAAGTGACGATGTCAAAGTCCCAGTCTGGCTGTTCTATTTCTTCAATGACTGGATTTAATCAAAGTCGAACAAAATCGAATGAAAAATCATTTTAAAAAATACGTCTAAATAGTACACACTTATGTATCTTCGACCTTTTTATGCATGGAAAACACAGATAAAATTGACGAATTTTACGGGAAGTGGAGCCTGGCATCCCACACGCGGCTCTTCTGTGTGGATTGGCTGCTTCACGGGACCATAAGAAGTGGGGCAAGGGGAGAGCTGTGCAAAATGTGACACTAAAGAAAACGCGATCAGTCCAGGGTGAATTATACACACACACACACACTCGCGCGCAAGTGATGAATAGTAACTGAAACATGGTATAACAAACCCGTAGACTTAAACTCAACATAAGCATTCCAACTAATAACACTATCACGAACCATGCCGCTACCACCACTACTAATTACCCACCATTTGAATAACGACCATTAACACCATCATGGCAGGCACTTCAACCACCAGGACTACCATATCCGCCCCCCCTTCTTCCCGGCATCACCACTGCAGAAGAAAAGAAGAGAATAGGAGGAAAATGATGAAAGCAGGGAATGCAAAATCGAAAGAAAAAGTTTGTGGGCAGGAAAAAGAGGAGAAGAGGTAATAGGAAATAATAAGTATGAGTAAGGAGAGTTTTGAAGGAGTAAGAGGAAGAAAAGAAGCAAAAGAAAAGAAGGACGAAGGAAAAAAAAGAAAGGAAAATATTAGATGAAGTAAAACAAGACTTGCAAAAAAGGAAACAAAAGATGAACAAGAAAATGGAAGAACGAAGTGGAAGAAAAATGTCAAGGAATTATAACTCAAAGAACGTAGAGGATACAAAAAGGAAGTTACGAGGGAAGGCAATGGAAGAATTAAAGCAAGGCAGGTAGGAGAAGGGATAAGAGGCGAAATAAGACTTAGAATATATACTGAAAAAAGTAAGAGATGTGAAAAGAAATAGAAAAAGTTGAAAGAAAACAATAAAAAGGAGGAAAAAATAAACACGAATTGGAAAGAAGAGAAAAAAGAGAGTATTTAAAATGGTAGAAATTAGAAGATTAATATTATGAGAATGTAAAAACTAAGAAAAGCAAAACGAGTAATTAGAAGTAAAAAAAATAATATACAAAAGTGAAATAGGATAAAGGAGGAAGATGAAAGGCAAGAACAATAAAAACAGAAAGACAAATAAGACAAAACAGAGAGAGAGAGAGAGAGAGAGAGAGAGAGAGAGAGAGAGAGAGAGAGAGAGACAGAGAGAGAGAGAGAGAGAGAGAGAAAAAACACAAAAAATAAACGTAATTACATATACAAATATACATAAATAATTAAATTTGATGAAAATAAATATAAAAATAAACATGAAATAAGGTAAATTTGTAAAGAAATATATATACAAAATACAAATAAAATAATGTAGATTTGCATCAAAATATATATACAAATACTCGTAAAATAACATAAATTTGTATAAAAATATATAAACTAAATATTATATATATATATATATATATATAAATATATATATATATATATATATATATATATATATATATCAATATAAATCAACAAAAATACTAATAAAATAATGTAAATTTGTATAAAATATATATACAAATTACACATAACATAACTAAAATTTGTATCAAAATATATACAAAATACTAATAAACTAATTTGAATTTGTATGAAATTAGATATACAAAATACACATAACAAAACTAAAATTTGTATTAAAATATATACAAATACACATAAATAATGTAAATTTGTATCAAAATAGATAAACAAATACATAAAATAACGTAAATTTGTTAGAAAATATATATATACAAAATACACATTAAATAATGAAAATGTAAAAAATATATACAAAATATACAGAATAAATATAATAAATGAACAAATATCAAAAATAACGTAAATTTGCAAAATATATATAAAATACCATAAATATATATATGAAATATATATACATATATATATATATATATATATATATATATATATATATATACAAAATGCATATATAATAATATAATTTGTATGAAAATAAATATACAAAATATACATTAAATAATGTAAATTTGTCAAAATATATATACAAAATACATAGAATAATGTAAATTTGTATCAAAATAAATATACAAAATACATAAATGAATGTAAATAATGTAAAAATATATATACAAAATATATAAAATATATATATATATCAAATTCAATTTAAATAATATATATATATATATAAATAAATATATATACATAAAATAATTAAAATTTGTATAAAAATAAATATACAAAATACACATATATAATGTAAATTTTTATTGAAATCGATATGCAAAATACACATAAAATAATGTAAATTTGTATCAAAATATATATACAAAATACATATAAAATAACGTAAATTTTATGAAAATAAATACAAATAGATACATAAAATAATGTAAATACGTAGAAAAATATATATACAAAATACACTTGAAATAACTAAAATTTGTATTAAAATATATACAAAAATACACAAAAATAATTTAAATTAGTTTGAAAATAGATATCCAAATACACATAAAATTAGGCAAATTTGTATTGAAATACATATTTAAAATACACATAAAATAATCTAAATTTGTATAAAAATATATATACAAATTACACATAAAACAATGTAAATTCGAATCAAAATAAATGAGCAAAATACCAATAAAATAATATATATTTGTGTGAAATTAAATTTCCAAAACCACATAACATAACTAAAAATTTGTATTAAAATCTATCCAAAAAAAACAAAAATAATTTAAATTTTTATGAAAATAGATATACAAAATACCCATAAAATTTATATCAAAATATATAAACAAATAAACATAAAATAACGTAAATTTGCATAAAAAAAAAAAATAATATATATTTATATATATATATATATATATATATATATATATATATATATATATATATATATATATATATATATATATATATATATATATACAAAATATAAATTAAATAATGTAAAATTGTTAGGAAAATATATAAAAAATACACATAGAATAATGTTATATTTTATCTATATATATATAGAGAATATCAATAAGGTAATGTAAGTTTTATGAAAATAAATAAGCAAAATACCCATAAAATATCTCATATTTAAAAAAATATATATATATATATATATATATATATATATATATATATATATATATATATATATATATATATATATATATATATATATATATATATATATATATATATATATATATACAAATATACACATAAAAATTTTAATTTGTATTAAAATAAATATACAAAATACACATAAAATAATGTAAATTCGTATCAAAATAAATAAACAAAATACATAAAATAATGTAAATTTGTAGGAAAATATATACGAATACACAAATAAAATAACTAAAATTTGTTAAAATATATACAAAATACACAAAAATAATTTAAATTTGTTTGAAAATAGATATGCAAAATACACAAAATTTATTGAAAATACATATACAATTAACATAAAATAATGTAAATTTGTATGAAAATATATAAACAAATACACATAAAATAACGTATATTTGTATAAAATATATACAAAATTCCAATGAAAGAATGTTTATTTGTAAATATATAAAATATACATAACAATATATAAAATAACTAAAATTTGTATAAAATAGTTAAAAAAATACAAATAAGTAATTTCAATTTGTATGGAAATAGATATACAAAATACACATAAAAATAGATAAATTTGTATTTAAATACATATACAAAATACACATAAAATAATGTAAATTTGTATGAAAATATGTAAACAAATAGACATAAAGTAACGTATATTTGTATAAAATATATATAGAAAATGCACATTAAATAATGGAAATATGTAAAATAAAATATATACAAAACTCACATAGAACAATGTCAAATCGTATCAAAATAAATACACAGAATATCAATAAAATAATGTAAATTTGTATGAAAATAAAGATGCAAAATACCCATATAATAACGCATATTTATATACAAATTTTTATTTTTATATACAAAAATACACTCAAGAGAGCAAGAAGATCGCCAGTAGAACGCCACTTACGGAACCCATACTGGCGATCAGATAGAAGGTCATAAGTGGAAAGGTGCTTTTGAATCTTCCGGTTAAGGATTGATTCAAAATCTTTAGATTGACAGGAAAGTAAAGCTATAAGGCGGTAGTTTGAGGGATTGGAACGGTCACTCTTCTTAGGCACAGGCTGTACGAAGGCATACTTCCAGCAGGAAGGAAAGGTAGATGTTGACAGGCAAAGGCGAAAGAGTTTGACCAGGCAGGGTGTCAGCACGGAAGCACAGTTTCTAAGGACAATAGGAGGCACTCCATCAGGTCCATAAGCCTTCTGAGAGTTGAGGCCAGAGAGGGCATAGAAAACTTCATTAGGAAGAATCTTAATAATAGGCATAAAGAAGTCACAAGGGGGATGAGTAGGAGGAATATGCCCAGAATCGTCCAGGGTGGAGTTCTTACAGAAAGTTTGAGCGAAGAGTTCAGCCTTAGAGACAGATGAGACGGTAGTGATGCCATCATGGTTAAGGAGAGGAGGGCAAGAGGAAGAAGTGAAATTGGAGGAGATATTTTTGGCTAGATGCCAGAAGTCACGGGAAGAGTTAGAGAGAGGAAGGTTTTGGCATTTTCTCTTAATGAAGGAGTTTTGGGTAAGTCGGAGAATAGATTTGGCATGATTCCGGGCAAAAATATTAAGATGATGGTTGGCAGGAGTCCGAAGGCTCTGATACCTTTTGTGAGCTGCCTCTCTATATTTAATAGCACGAGAACAAGCATGATTAAACCAAGGCTTTTTAGCATGAGGAGGAGAGAAAGAACGTGGAATGTATGCTTCCATTCCAGAGACAATCACCTCTATGATGCGCTGGCCACACACAGAGGGGTCTCTCTCCTGGAAGCAGTAATCATTCAATGGGAAATCGGAAAAGCACATCCTCAGGTCGTCCCACCGAGCTGAAGCAAAATGCCAGAAGCATCGCCTGCTCGGTGGGTCCAGAGGATGTACAGGAGCGATAGGACAGGATACAGAAATAAGGTTGTGGTCGGAGAAGCCCAACGGAGAGAACAGTTTGGCAGAGTAAGCAGAAGGGTTAGAGGTAAGGAAGAAATCTAGTAAGTTGGGCCTGCCTCCAAGACGGTCGGGGATACGTGTAGGGTGCTGAACCAACTGCTCTAGGTCATTGAGGAGAGCAAAGTTGTAGGCTTGTTCACCAGGCTGGTCAGTGAAAGCTGGTGGTGAACACTGAAATCTCCCAAGATGGAGATTTCAGCGAACGGAAAGTAGGTCAGGATGTGCTCCACTTTAGAGTTCAAGTAGTCAAAGAATTTTACATAGTTAGCAGAGTTAGGTGAGAGATAAACAGCACAGATGTATTTAGTAGTAAAATGACAATGAAGTCTTAGCTAGATGGTGGAAAATTCTGAGTAGTCGAGGTCGTGGGCACGAGAGCAAGTGATGACATTGCGCACGTAGGCGCAACATCCAGCTTTGGATTGAAATTTAGGATTGATATAGTAGGAGAGAACAGAGTAGAGATTGCTGTCAGTAGCCTCAGAAACCTGTGTTCCGGTGAGGAAGAGAAGGTGAGGTTTAGAGGAGGAGAGATGATGTTCCACGGAATGAAAATTAGAACGAAGACCACGAATGTTGCAGAAATTGAGAAGAAAAAGGCTCGATGAGTCATCAAGACACCTCTTAGGTCGGCAGCCAGAGGGGGAGTCCTTCCTTGGGGAATCTGTGGTCCCCCCCAGGCGGGGACTCCGAGGCATGGTTATTGAACGCCATTTTGAATTCTGAATTTTGGGAAAAGGTGTGTGTGTTGTGTGAATGTAGTGTGGTGTGGATAGAAGAGGATCTGTCTTTAGAGAGCATGCTGAACTACTCTCCGGTGTTGATGAGACAATAGGGAAACGGTTAGTGAGGTAATGGGAAGAGTCTTTGGAGTGTGTGTGTGTGTGTGAGAGAGAGAGAGAGAGAGAGAGAGAGAGAGAGAGAGAGAGAGAGAGAGAGAGAGAGAGAGAGAGAGAGAGAGAGAGAGAGAGAGAGAGAGAGAGAGAGAGAGAGAGAGAGAGAGAGAGAGAGAGAGAGAGAGAGAGAGAGAGAGAGAGAGAAGGAAAAAAGGAAGAAAGAACAAAAAAGAGGAGCATGTATTGAAATCTCCCTCTCGTGTTCTATTTCTACATTTTTTTATATTTTTGTGTGTGTGTGTGTGTGTGTGTGTGTGTGTGTGTGTGTGTGTGTGTGTGTGAGAGAGAGAGAGAGAGAGAGAGAGAGAGAGAGAGAGAGAGAGAGAGAGAGAGAGAGAGAGAGAGAGAGAGAGAGAGAGAGAGAGAGAGAGAGAGAGAGAGAGAGAGAGAGAGAGAGAGAGAGAGAGAGAGAGAGAGAGAGAGAGAGAGAGAGAGAGAGAGAGAGAGATACAATCAGACAGGGGATAGGGTGGGGTTAGCAGCTTCAGAAAGGAGGAGGAGGAGGAGAGGTGGGGTGGTGTCATCATGGAGGAGAGCATGTTTTGAAAGAGTACTGTATTGAAAGATTCTGCAGCCCCCCTCCCTCCTACCCACACACACACGGACACACGTTACACACATAGCTGGACGTTATCGCGATAAGTTATCGCGATACTTTATCGCTGATAATAAAATCGGGTTATCGGCCATCCGCTACTTATTTAAATATATATATATATATATATATATATATATATATATATATATATATATATATATATATATATATATATATATATATATATATATATATATATATATATATATATACATATATATATCGGTATCTACGCTACTTTTGTAACTAAACTAGCGATAATCGTTACTTTTTTCCGCCTCTCAGAATAAAAAAAAACGTTGTTTCCTCCCTACTGCGCATGCGTGGTCCGGGCACCCTGTGTTGTATGAAAAAACTTCGGGGTATGAAATATCTTCGGTGAAGAGATATCATACTTAGATCATCAATATTAAAACACTAGGTTATTTTTTATGTTAGACTCAAAAATCGATATATCAAAGAGATAAATCATTTAACTTTGCCCCAAAAAAGATTATTCACTGCCTCAAATTTGATATTCCGTATTCGTTTGTGACCATGCCATGGTATTGAAGGCACCCGGTGTTTGTTATTTGAGAACTTATCAAATAAAGCTGGCGTTTTGTTTACAAACACTGGTCTCTAGGATTTACGCATGTTCAGACCAGTAAGCGTATTTTGTTCAGTCTCACAAAGCTTTTTAACACATTACGAGTTGCTAGAAGGCTGAATCAGACATACAGTACTACCATCCTCGTTGTTTCTAGAATGACTCTCTGTACATATAAATACAACTCGTACAGAGTGTCGTTCTAGAAACAGCGGGGATGGTGGTAGTGGTACTGTATGTTAGATTCAGCCTTCCAGCAATTTTTAATTACGGTTAAAAAGCTTTGTGAGACTGTACAGGTCTAGGCTTGCTGGTCTGAGCATGCGCAGTTCACGAGAGACCAGTGTTTGTAAACAAAAGCGCCAGCTTTTGACCAAGGAGACTATATAGTCTCTTTGCTTTTGACGGTGGGGACGCCAAATAACACAACACCGGTTCAGGCGTTTCTAGTAATACCGTCTATATATACGTGTCAACGTGTGTTTTTCAGGTTTTGTAAGTTTTCTAAAATACAGATAATGAAAATTTGAATTCATCTATGTTTTTTTTCATTTGAAATATCAATATAGTATCGTTTTCGCCTATCGGATTTATCGCTAGCTAGTATCTGAATTATGGATTTATATCGGCTATCGGTTATCGCCTAGATTTGTGTCTCCAGTTAACGAATATCGGTTATCACGGATAGGGTTGTCCATTATCAGTTATCGGTTATCGGGAATAAGGTTTTCTGTTATCGTACCCAGCTATGGTTACACATCTCTGCAATTTTTCTTTGTGGGTGTACGAGAGAGAGAGAGAGAGAGAGAGAGAGAGAGAGAGAGAGAGAGAGAGAGAGAGAGAGAGAGAGAGAGAGAGAGAGAGAGAGAGAGAGAGAGAGAGAGAGAGAGAGAGAGAGAGAGAGAGAGAGAGAGAGAGAGAGAGAGAGAGAGAGAGAGAGAGAGAGAGAGAGAACATAAGAACATAGGGAAACTGGAAGAGGCCGAGTGGCCTACACAGGGCAGCTCCAGAATTAGTCACGATGGGTGAGGTGTAGTTTCAGGGGTTACAGGTAGACTGGTAGAGACTTGATCATCGTTTACCTTCGGTAACCTACACACACACACCTTACTACCACCTGTCATCCTCGTCCATGTAGCTATCCAGTCTTCTCTTAAAACAAGCTATCGTCCCTGTACTAACTATGTGATTGCTGAGTCTATTCCATTCCCCCACCACCCTATTACTAAATAAATGCTTGCCTATGTCTCTCCTAAATTTATACTTCTCTAATTTAAATCCATTACTGCGTGTTCTATCCCGCTGGCTAATTCTCAGTACTTTACTTACATTGCCTTTATTGTAACCCTTGACCCATTTGAATACTTCTATCAGATATCCCCGCACACTTCGTCTTTCTAGCGAATGTAGGTTGAGATGGTTCATCCTATCTTGATACGGGAGGTTCCTCAGCCCCTGAATCATCTTGGTCATCCTCCTCTGAACTGATTTTAGCAAGTTGATGTCCATTCTGTTGTGTGGGCACCAAAACTGGACAGCATAATCTAAGTGTGGCATAACTAACGCTAAATAGAGTCTGAGGATGATCTCTGCACTCCTGTTGATTACCGTCCTGTTAATAAAGCCTAATACCCTGTTAGCCCTATTCCTCGCACTAATACATAGCTTCCTTAGTTTTAGGTCAGAGTTCACTAACACTCCCACATCCCTTTCACACTCTGATCTGCCTATCGCTGTGGAGTCTAAACTATACCCGTGTAAGGGGTTGCGTGTTCCTACACTAAGTACGCTACACTTGGCGATGTTAAAATTCATCTGCCATTTCTCTGATCAAGCTGACAGTTTGTTGAGATCCTCCTGCAGAGAGAGAGAGAGAGAGAGAGAGAGAGAGAGAGAGAGAGAGAGAGAGAGAGAGAGAGAGAGAGAGAGAGAGAGAGAGAGAGAGAGAGAGAGAGAGAGAGAGAGAGAGAGAGAGAGAGAGAGAGAGAGAGAGAGAGAGAGAGAGAGAGAGAGAGAGAGAGAGAGAGAGAGAGAGAGAGAGAGAGAGAGAGAGAGAGAGAGAGAGAGTAATAATAATAATAATAATAATAATAATAATAATAATAATAATAATAATAATAATAATAATAATAAGTTTATTTCCACCAGAAGTGGTTATTCTTACATCCAAATACATAAAAAGTACATAGGTTATTGCAATGAAATAATTAGTTATTCATCAGTTGTTTGAGTTTCGATTAAGTAAGAACTCTTTCAGAATATATTTGAATTTATGCAAGGTGTGGGCAGTGCTTATATGTGTTGGCAGGGAGTTCCAAAGTTTAGGCCCGTGTACAGAAAGTTGTCTGGCTCCTGTGTCTGTGTGTGTTCTTGGTACATACAGATTACCCTGCTGGCGTGTTGTGCTGCTGGTGATGCTGTTTACAGAGGGGAGAGGCATTAGATATTCAGGGTATTGACCGTGTAGATGTTTATATATTTTCACTGCTGTGTCAAAAGTTATTTGTTGTGAAACATTGAGCCAATTGAGTTCCTTAATTATCGGAGTTACATGATCATATTTCTGGGCCTTCCCTTCTACGATTTTGGCAGCGAAGTTCTGTAGTTTCTGTACTTTAGTTAGCAGCGTATTGTTAGTTGTCCCCCATATAGTATTACAATAGTTTAGTATACTTATGACTCTACCATAAGCTGCCTTGTGGGTTTATCAAAACATTGTTTTATTCTATTTGCATACATAAGTGTTCCTTAGATTTTCTTACTGATTTCGGTTATATGGTGATCAAACACTAAATATTGGTATATATACAATCCTAATTTTTTTACATTGTTTGAGGGTTCGATCTTACTGTCATGGAAGAGAATGGTTGTGTTATCAGGTATTCTTGAGAGAGAGAGAGAGAGAGAGAGAGAGAGAGAGAGAGAGAGAGAGAGAGATAGAGAGAGAGAGAGAGAGAGAGAGAGAGAGAGAGAGAGAGAGAGAGAGAGAGAGAGAGAGAGAGAGAGAGAGAGAGAGAGAGAGAGAGAGAGAGAGAGAGAGAGAGAGAGAGAGAGAGAGAGAGAGAGAGAGAGAGAGAGAGAGAGAGAGAGAGAGAGAGAGAGAGAGAGAGAGAGAGAGAGAGAGAGAGAGAGAGAGAGAGAGAGAGAGAGAGAGAGAGAGAGAGAGAGAGAGAGAGAGAGAGAGAGAGAGAGAGAGAGATTTACATAGAATTACATAGATAACCAGACCACACAGGCCCTAAGGCCCAAACTAGGTGGTCTGTCCTAAGCCTAAGTGACAGCTGTTATGCGGCCATAATAACGTTGAAACTAACCTAGTGAACATTGAGTTGGAGGAAATAGCGGTCAAGATTATTCTCAAACGATGCAGTCGAGTTACACTGTACCACTGATGGTGGTAATCTGTTCCAATCTCTAACGACAGCATTAGTGAAGAAGAATTTTGTGCAATCTGAATGAACTTGTCTACATTTGAGTTTAGCGCCATTATTTTTTTCGTTCGCGTCGAATCATCCATCACAAACAGCTAGGTCGGATCCACGTTGGTAAAACCGTTAAGTATTTTAAAGCACTCGATCAGTTTTCTTCTTAGGCGGCGTTTTTCAAGAAAAAAACAGGTTTAGATGTGACAGCCTTTCCTCGTAGGGTTTGTTTCGTAATGAAGGAATCTACGCTGAACACATTCTAATTTAGCAATGTCAGTCGCATGGTGGGGAGACCAAAACTGCACGGCATACTCCAAATGAGGTCTGACGAAACTATTATACAAAGGTAGTATAACATATTTATTCTTGAATGAAAAATTTCTCTTAATCAAATCCATCATCCTGTTTGCTTTTTTAACGGACTCGTTACACTGCTGGGAAAACTTGAGGTTAGACGCGACTGTGACGCCAAGATCTTTGACCGAGTGAACGCTTTTAACTTTAACGCCGCACATTTCATAGTCCTTCATTATATTTCTAGATCCAGCCTGCAGAATCTGGCACTTGTTTTTGTTAAAAGGCATTTCCCATTTTATTGACAATCTGATATTTTACGCAAATCTTCTTGTAGGCTCTGCCTGTCACATTCTGTAAGTACCGCATTGCCGATTTTCGTGTCGTCCGCAAATTCATTAATGAAATTATTGAGACCAAGGTCAATGTCGTTGATGTAAATGACGAAGAGAACGGGTCCCAGGACAGAGCCTTGGGGGACACCACAAGTGACTGGCATCCACTCAGAGGTCACTCCATTTATTACAACTCTTTGCTTTCTATTGCTTAGCCAGTGCTTGATCATTCGTGAAGCTTACCCCCGATACCTATTTCCTTGATTTTATGAAGCAACTTGTAGTGTGGGACTTTATCAAACGCCTTCTGGAAGTCCAAATAGATAATATCAAGTGATTTAGAAACATCATAGACTGCAAAAAGCTCGTTATAGAACGTTAATAGATTCGACACACAAAATCTTTTGTTACGGAAGCCATGTTGCGAGTCCATGATTAGCGAATTACACTCTAGGTAGTTAACTACTTTATCTCGAATAATTGTCTCAAATAATTTACCAATAATTCAAGTTAAGCTGATTGGCCTGTAATTATCCGGTAATTTTCGGTCGCCTTTTCTGAAAATGGGTGCTACGTTAGCCATTTTCCAATCACTAGGAACGATACCATGGTGCAAAGACATATTAAACAGCACTGTTAAAGGTCTGAGTATCTCTCTTGATATTTCTTTAAGTAATTTTGGATATATTTTATCGGGTCCTGGACTTTTGTTAGTTTTAAGTGACTGCAGCGCTTTGAGAACCTCATCTGTACTGATTTCAAAGTCAGGGAGGGAATGACTGGGATTTTCAATTAGGAACAGCAGCAGTATAGGTAGAATTACTATTAAAAACCGAGGCGAAATAAGAATTTAACGTGTTCGCTGTGCGTTGGCTGTCTGTCACGATGTTGCCCGAATTATCAGTTAATGGGCCAATCCCACTTCGAATCTCTTTTTTTGTTGTTTACATATCTAAAAAAAACTTTTAGGATCTGACTTGCAATTTACCGCAATATTTACTTCGTACCTCTGTTTCGCCTGTTTGATTAAACTTTTGACTTGTCGTCCTGCTTCGTAGTACCGTGTACTATTTTCGGTAGAGTTATCGGTTTTCTTTTACCTATATAACAAGTTCCTCTTTTGGAGAGCAAGTTTGATTTCAATATTAAACCACGGAGGATTTTTAACTTTTCGGTGCTTTTCACAAGATTGCACGGATTTATTTTGTTCAGCTAGTAATTGAACTTTAAAATCTTGCCAAGATTCTTCGTAGTCGATGTTGGATACTAATTAAAAGTTCGTTAATGACTGTCTTATTCTTTCAAAATCCGCTCTTTTAAAATTGGGAACCAATATCTTATTCTATGCAATCCTTGTTTGAGCTCTTATGTCGAGACGCACCAGTCTATGATCGCATGATCCGAGGTGTTCGCCAACGCTAACATTGTCAACTAAGTTCTCTTGGGTTACTAATACAAGATCAAGAATATTATTATCGCGCGTTGGTTCACTAACCATTTGGCTAAAGCAGTTATTTTCAACGAAGTCTAGCATCCTGTGCGATTCCCCCTCGGATCCCGTGAGTGTCTGCCAGTCTACAGTATATGCGGTAGATTAAAATCGCCCAAAATCAATGCATCACTGTTTCGAAGTGTTCTTTGCAAAACGCTATACATTATTTCATCATCCTCGCGTGATTGGCCTGGAGGCCTATAAGTGACGGATATGTTGATTTTAAATTGATCGGTATTTGTACTCACGCTCACGTGTTCTACATTACTGTCCTTTGGTGTTTTATCAACGGGCTGTAAGCTACTTTTGACGTAAAGAGCCACTCCCCCACCTCTGCGATTACGAGAGAGAGAGAGAGAGAGAGAGAGAGAGAGAGAGAGAGAGAGAGAGAGAGAGAGAGAGAGAGAGAGAGAGAGAGAGAGAGAGAGAGAGAGAGAGAGAGAGAGAGATAGATAGACAGAGAGAGAGAGAGAGACAGAGAGAGAGAGAGAGAGAGAGAGAGAGAGAGAGAGAGAGAGAGAGAGAGAGAGAGAGAGAGAGAGAGAGAGAGAGAGAGAGAGAGAGAGAGAGAGAGAGAGAGAGAGAGAGAGAGAGAGAGAGAGAGAGATCAGATTATGCCAGACTGCGGTGGCACCAGCGAGTTCTGCGAAGGCGGACTTGTCAACTCTGAATTATCCACCAAACCTGTTTCTATCTATATTCCTTGACTTGCTAAACTACTGATGTGACAGACTTTTTAACACCAATAGAAATCATATGGAACCTTAAGCATTTTAAAAAGCACTAGGTTCAACTGGCACCATATGGTATAAAAGGAGTTAAATTTATCGAACAAGCTTAACCTAACCTCCTCACCCTGTCAAACATGGTGCTGCCCTCTAGGTGAAATTTGGATAACTAGTCTGCTTCCTCCATCTCGTGGGCAACGTTGCCCCTCCTACTTTTCTAGATTTCTTGGACGTGTCTCTGGGGAAGCGCAAGCCGCTAGGGTAGGCCTATATATAGAACAGTGGCAGGGTAGGTGGGTGTAGGAGGAAAGGGAATGCTGTGTAAACAAATGGATACTCTAACTGTGGCAGGATATTTTAAATATTAATTCATGACTGAACGTAATATTACTAATATATAATATCAATCTAATCTATCTCATATTATTAATATGGCCTGGTCGTAAATATGAGAGGTTGTAAGTCACATACGTTGTAAATCAAGGACTATCTGTAACAGAAAAGTTCATGGATGAAATATTTTTTTACATATAAAATTACATTCTAAATTATGGCAATGGATAAAAACTACTATATTTTAAATAAGTGTCTACTGTATAGACCTAGCTCTGCTTGAAAAATGCTGAGGGGAAAATATAAGTAGCCTTACCAGTATTGGTGAGCAGTGCTACACATTCTTCGAAGGAACCAAATACGTCTTTCTCTTCACAGTAATGTCTGCTGATGTCCGCATTCCATTTATGCAAATTATGTATTCCTCCCATAATACTAAAACAGCCACCAATCTGCAAAATCAACAATCTTACTTACTATACCCTATTTTACTTGCTATAACCTTCAAGCATATTTAGTGTTGTATAAGGTTATTCAGTATTGTATAACTACCAGGCATGTAGGCAGGAGGTAAAACTGTTCAAGCAAAGTCCCCTTCCCCAATAAAGATTGACTCTTGGATAATTGTTTATTGTTTATTCATTTATTTATTTCTGGAAGCATTTGTACATTGCTAAGACAGAATACTACAATGATGTCTGAAATGACTGGGGAACTAAGGACCCTGTCACACGACCTCCTTTCATTCACTTGGACTCACACTCCACAGTCTTTCTCCTCCCTCTTGCACACCTTCCACTAGAAGCAGCTCTCTCCCTCTGCCTTGTATGAGAGAGAGAGAGAGAGACAGAGAGAGAGAGAGAGAGAGAGAGAGAGAGAGAGAGAGAGAGAGAGAGAGAGAGAGAGAGAGAGAGAGAGAGAGAGAGAGAGAGAGAGAGAGAGAGAGAGAGAGAGAGAGAGAGAGAGAGAGAGAGAGAGAGAGAGAGATTTACATAGAAATTCAGACCACACAGACCGTATGGTCCAGACTAGGTGGTCTGTCCATAAACTTAAGTGATTCTACATTAGTCGCATAGCTCCAAACCTTTGCATTTCTACTATAGTTAATATTAAGTTGGAGGAAATGTCGGTTGAGCTTGTTTTTAAGGAGTCAATCGTGTTGCACTGGATCACTAAAGGTGGGAGTTTATTCCATTCTTGCACTACAACGTTGGTGAAGAAAAATTTGGTGCCGTCTGAATTTACTTGTTTAAATTTAAGTTTTGTGCCATTATTTCTCATTTGCAAAGTGTCATCGATCATAAACAATTTTGATTTGTCTACATTTGTGAAGCCATTATGTATTTTGAAACATTCGATCAGTTTTCCTCGGAGGCGACGTTTTTCAAGAAAGAACAAGTTGAGAGTTGAGAGCCTTTCATCATAGGGTTTGTTGCACAAGGAAGGGATCATTTTTGTTGCCCGACATTGAACACCTTCTAATCTAGCATTGTCCTTTGCATGGTGGGGAGACCAAAACTGTACCGCGTATTCCAAGTGAGGTCTGACTAAACTACTGTAAACCGGAAGTACAATATCTTCATTTCTGAATAAAAAGTTTCTTTTAATGAAGCCCAGCATTCTGTTCTCCTTATTTGCTGCATCGATGCATTGCTGTAAGAACTTGAGGTTTGACACAATTTTGACAACCAGGTCCTAGACGCATTGAACGCTTTTGAGTTTAACGCCACATATTTCGTAATCAAACCTCTTATTTTCTTGTTCCAACTTGAAGAGCCTGGTACGTATCTACTTAAGAGTTTGGGAAAGATATAGGAGTAGGTAAAGTATTTCATATGAGACAAGGGTGTGTGACCATCGAGAGGAAATATGCATATTGAATCAGTAGGGAGGAGACTGAAAAATGTATAAAAGCAGCAGCATAATATCTTTGAGGTGATATCAGCTGGATAGAGTACTTTTAGGGAAAGACATATAAAAGCAGTTTTAAGATATGTAATGAAAATGTGTAAGAACCACATTTCATTTCAATATACTCCCATACGACCTCTGCGTGTAACGGAACACACAAGAAATTAATCCAGACAAGAAAAAGTTTTGCCGGCGCCAGGGATCGAACCCGCGACCAGCGAGATGGCAAAGTCACTCCTTAACCAGCCGGCCAAAGAGGTACCCCTCTCACAGAGTGAGTTATGGGAGGCTCGCCCATCAGGTGGGTCATAGCACTACGTACATGACTTCTCCGTTTCTAGATTAATTCCTGTGTATTTGTCACTGAAGCTTCCCATTTTCTATGTACTCTTCGGAGAGCATGGGCCATCACTCTTCTTGTTATCCACTCAGGGAGACACAACTGAAACACAGGAGAGGATCCCACTGCTGCCACCAGTAATGACCGAATTTCACTTTACTATAATCCCACATGACCTCTGCGTGTAATGAAACACACGACTAATTAACTGAGAAAATGACTGGTTTTGCCAGCGCTGGGGATCGAACCCGCGTCCAGTGAGATGGGAAAGCCACTCAACCAGGCGGCCAAAGAGGTACCCGCCTCGCGGAGTGAGTTATGGTAGGCCCGCCCATCAGGCGGATAATAGCACTACAAATGGAATACTCATGATTAGAATAAAAGGCATACTTGTGGAATATAAAGAACAGCAAATGGGCAAAGAAATGCGGTTGTATGATACATAAAGTTTGCCAGTTAGGTGGGAGTATTAACCTTTTAAAGATAGGCAGAATGTGGTTAAATGGAGACTAACAAACAGAAAGAGAGGGGTTTGAGAGGAATGGGTGAAAGTGAAAAAAGGAGACAGATAAAGCAGTGCAAGATAAAGAACTGATCAAGTGGAAGAATAAGACGGAAAGTTATTAAACTCTGGACTGATACTAGAAGAAAGAGGTCCCAAAGTATGAAGAATGGTATGAGGAAAGCCTGGGAGGTGATCTTCTTTTCCAAGCTAGAGCACATTGTTTGGATGTGAATGCAAAGAACCACACACAGTCTGAGTCCCGTAGCAAAATGTGTCAGATGTGTGACAGGAGTGTGGATGAGACTGTGGAGCATGTTAGAAGTATAATAGAGAGAAAAAAATGATGTCAAGTGTTTTTCACTGAGATGGGAGGTGAAGTGGATGTATTTTTTGAGAAGACTAAAAGAAACTGAATGATGTTGATGATGGGGCTGAGTGGAAAGACAAATGGACCTGTGACATCAATATTAATGTGGAACAGGTTTCAAGTGTCAATGTGTATAGTGTAACTTGAGAAAAAAACGTGTTCTGATAAGGGAAAAAGATGAGATGAATAAATATAGCACTATAGTCTTATTGAGTATAAACAATATGGGTATCAGAACAAAGTGTATCAAGTACAGTGTTATTGAGTAGTTAAGTATAGCAATGGGGTGATTTAGACAATTATATAGAACTGAAAATGGTGGGTAGAATGTTTGTAAAAAGAATGAAAGTGATCAAAATTTAGGATTTGGTATGAAGAAACCAATAAAATGGTCTATGAGAATAAAGGAACTAAGATAGGGAGACCTTAAAACCAGAACTCCATGAAACTCATTGATCCTCTTGAGAGGGTTAGAAAATGAAATTATAAATGAATAATTCCATGACACCTGAAACTTATACAAAAGAAGATTTAATTAGATTTCTGTTAGATTTTTGTACAGCTAAGGAAGGTATCATAGTCAGTGGTTTCAATTTGCCACTACTACTAAAAAAAAATGCGTTTCAGGGGCCTTGACACACAGTTTTTCGAATATAACATTTTAACAAAGCGTCGGACAAGGCTGGTATTTTGGGAGACGATGATTGAGACCCCGACCTAATTGGCAAAAATAGGCTGAGGTGCAAAATGTTGATGATTACGACATTTGTAGGAGTAACTTTAAGGTAAACTTCACTAAAATATACAGGCACCAGTAGCGAGGCAAGGTGCCGTCATCATGTATGCACCGCCTCTCGTTCAAGTCGTGACGTCAATGTGACGTTTCACTATGAAGTAGTAGTAATCACTGACTCAACCGGTAGTTCTCACACACACACACACACACACACTACGTAGTTCAGTCCATATACATAGTGATGATGCTCATTTGAAAATATCATATATTTGCGAAAAAGTTTCACTCGCAGGAAATTACTTATCCTTTGCACGGAAAATACGGTCTTTTGTACAACATGCTGTAAGTATATAACATAGTGGAGTGGCTGAACTTTTGTTGCTGTGTTTGTGTGTGTGTGTGTGTGTGAGAGAGAGAGAGAGAGAGAGAGAGAGAGAGAGAGAGAGAGAGAGAGAGAGAGAGAGAGAGAGAGAGAGAGAGAGAGAGAGAGAGAGAGAGAGAGAGAGAGAGAGAGAGAGAGAGAGAGAGAGAGAGAGAGAGAGAGAGAGAGAGAGAAACTGCCGGTTGAGTAGATGACCACTACGTCATAGTTACAAGTCACATGGACGTCACGAATGAGAGGCCGAATGATGACGGCACCTAGCCTTGCTACTGGTGCCTGTATATTTTAGTGAAGTTTACCTTAAAGTTATTCTTACAAATGTCGTAGTCATCAACATTTGGCACCAAAGCCTATTTTTGTCAATAAGTCGGGGTCTCAATCATCGTCTCCCAAAATACCATCCTTGTCCGACGCTTTGTTAAAATGTTATATTCGAAAAACTGTGTGTCAAGGCCCCTGAGACGCATAGTAAGTACTTTTCAACTAGCATTTTCAGTGCAGATAATTTATCTACACAACCCTTCCATTTCCTAAAAACCCTTGGTGTTGATTTGCTCTAACCTATCAATGTTTCTGTGTGTGTAAGGATGCCACACCATGGAGCAGTATTTTAGTGTTGGTCTCACAAGTGTGTTATACGATAAGTGTTTTATGTCAGGAGTACAGTTATGCAAATTTCTCCTCAGGAACCTATGTAAGTGTTCAGTTGACTGTGGCACTGATATGTTCTATGTGAGTGTTGAATTTTAAGTTAGTGGAGAGGTGGACACTGAGGAAATTGTGTGTGTGTATAGATTCAAGGTCTATATGTGGAGAGTGTACATGTGCTGGATGGGGTTGTGAGCTCTCGTGAATCTTAACAGTTTACATTTGTCAGGGCGGAAATTCATAAACCAGGTGCGTTCCCACTGCTGGAGGAAGTCCAAGTATTTTTGTAGAAGTCTGCAGTCGTCAGTAGTTTTTACTGTTCTAAACAGTAAACTATCGTTGGCAAACAGTCTAGTGGAAGAGTTAGGCGTTCAGAGAGGAAGATTCTTAATGAACAGGAGGAAGGGGACCTAGAACAGTGCTTTGTGGGACACCTGAAGAAACAGCGACAGTGTCAGATGATGATCCAATTAGAAAATGTTGAGTCCTGATAGTGATAAATACATTGATCCAGTGAGAATTGGTTCTGAAATACCGTAGTATATCAATTTTAATGTGCGGGACTTTGTCGAAGGCTTTAGCAAAATCTAAAACAATAGTGTCAACTTGTTTAATGTAACGTTGGTCAAGTAGCCTCATTATGTCATGAAATGTAGTAATGAGTTGCAATTCACATGAGTGTTTAAGTCGAAAGCCGTGTTGTGAGTCAGTAAGGATGTTGTTTGTGTCAAGGAGATTCATAACGTGTTTATGTATTCAAAAATCATACATGGAATCAATGTTAGTGAGATGGGGCGATAATTGGCTGGGTCAGTCCGGTCACCTGTCTTAAATAAAGGTTTGATGTTTGCCAAAAGCCAGTCAGAAAGTAATGATGTGGATGATATGGATTGGATGAAGGAAGGCGGGAATGTTGTCGGGCCCAGTGGATTTACTAGTGTCAAGCCCTTCAAGTAATATTTTAATACCGTTAGTGGTAATGTTAAGGGGGGCTATTGGAGGAAGGGGCTGTGTGGCATGTTTGGTGTTAGATTCTGTTCTTGTGTGTAACCTACACTAATTGGAACTGTGGTGACTATTTGTTCCGTGTTGTGGGCTGGTTACTACTGTGATATTGTTGTCTTTCAGTGATGTAATAGTGTTAGTGTCATGTTTACGCGCCTTAAAAGAATTTGAAAAAAAGTTTCGTATGTTGTTTCTTACATTGCCTGCGAGGTAAGTTGCTATGTGTTTGTGTTTCGCTAATTTTATGTTTTTGGCAAGTGTCTTTTGGTGTTTTTTTGTAAGCGGTCCAATCGTCTGTTGTGTTGTATGTCTGCGTACATCTGTAGAGTCTTGTGATGCTGTCTGCATAGATACCTGGAAAACCAGGGAAGGGTGTACCTATAAGAAAGTGTTTTATGTGGTATGTGTGTTCAATGTGGCGTGTGCAATGAGTTTCAGGTTGTTCTATTTATCTCCTCACTCCCTCTCACAAGCACCCCATCTCTCCTCTTCATGCTAGAAATGTCACTCTTTCCTCCCCCATTCCTCTGTTACCTTCTTTCCAGAAAAGCTTTTTGTTGCAATATTATCAGGTACTAAGATAATACTCATAATTTTGTAAATGATCTCTATGTAATTAGCCATACATATATTTATGCAAGAAATTTTGGAGCCTTCTTTGACCCTGAACTCAATTTTGGATGGGAAATTAATATGGTTGTTAGACTAGTATTTCCCAAAGGAAGATCTTGCAACATGAAGAACTGGGGACTTCATTGTGCCCATGGAAGGGGGTTGGAAGAGGAAAGACATGTACCAAGGTAAGGAAATCATGAACATGAAGAACTAGGGACTTCCTTGTTCCCATGGGAGGGGAGGAAGGGGAAAGACATGTACCAAGGTAAGGAAATCATGCAACATGAACTGGAAACTTCCTCTGTGCCCTTGGGAGGGGAAGAAAGGGAAAGACATGTACCAAGGTAAGGAATCAAAATCTTACAACATCTAGAACTGAGGACTTCCTCAGAGCCCTTGGGAGGGGAAAATTTAAGTTAAAAGATGTATCAGGGAAGATCTTACAACATTAATTATTGCAAACTAACTTGGTGCCCTTGGTAGGGAAGAAAAATAAATACAAATGGATAGTTCCCTGGGACCTAATATATTCTTAAATTGCTATTTTTCCAGTTAGAGACTTCCTGAAGATAATCAAACCACCCATATCATAGTGTAATGTAATTATGATTATTCTGAGTTGCTACACTAACGGGGCATGTAGTCTAAGTAAATGTCAAACATATTATCATTATACAAAACCTTAGCAGCTTCTCTGGGAGAGGGTTAATAACCTCACAGTGTCAATTTTCATAAAAATACAAATGGAGTCGTCTTTAACCAAGCAGAATGTCGTTAACAAAAAATTACCCTTATGTGGCAGTTTTGAGCTTAAAATATAGCGGATGCTCAATTTTGATTCAGAAATGTCCTGTGGCCAGGAGATGGACCTGACCACCTCATATAAAAGAATGCAATCTCTCAAGCAGTTATCATATCAGGGCCGTAAATTATATATATATATATATATATATATATATATATATATATATATATATATATATATATATATATATATATATATATATATATATATATATGGGGTTGAGTGTGCAGGAGCTGCCTTGTATAGGCCAACCGGCCTCTTGCAGACTCCTTACGTTCTTATGTTCTTATACAGAGAGAGAGAGAGAGAGAGAGAGAGAGAGAGAGAGAGAGAGAGAGAGAGAGAGAGAGAGAGAGAGAGAGAGAGAGAGAGAGAGAGAGAGAGAGAGAGAGAGAGAGAGAGAGAGAGAGAGAGAGAGAGAGTTCCCCCAATATTTTCTATATCAGCTTCAAAATGCCTTTAAAGGTGCTTATCTAACAAAATAAAAATGCACATCTGCATACTCAATTCGCTCGCCCTCATACCCCCCCCACCCACCCCGCCTCCTCATGAACCTATGATGCCCTATAGCACCCCCCCCCCCCTCAAAAAGAAAAAATCTGCCAAAATTACGGGTCTCATAGGCTATGCATATCAAGACATTTTTTTTTCTTCTAATATAGCAAGATGCTATTTTCCGTAAATTTACTGATGATTCTCTGCATGAAAGCTATTTATTGGTCCTTTAATTCACCTATTAAAAAACAGAGCGCTGTACTGTATTCATTGCTGTTTTCCCATGAAAGAATAAAACAATATGCCATCCCATGCTGGAAAACACTGGGAGGACAGCCAGGTACACTCGACCAGCTGCGTACACGGATCCATGAACCTTGCAGTCCGCCTTTTTGTTTGTAAACAAAACGGGCGGCTAAGGATAGGAGGGCGCGGCGGAACACGACACCGGTGTTGTGTTATTTGGCGTCCCCATCGTCAAAAGCATGTTTACAAACACTAGTCTGTCGTGAACTTCGCATGCTCAGACCAGCGTAGACTGAACAGTCTCACAAAGCTTTTAACCGTAATTAAGAGTTGGTGGCAGGCTGCATCAGACATACACATTATTATTATCCTCGCTGTTTCTAGAACGACACTCTGTACGAGTTGTATTTATAAGTACAGAGTGTCGTTCTAGAAACAGCGAGGATGGTGGTATTGTATGTCTGATTCAGCCTTCCAGCAACTCTTAATGTGTTAAAGAGCTTTGTGAAACTGTACAGGGCTACGGTTACTGGTCTGAGCATGCGCAGTTCACGAGAGACCAGTGTTTGTAAACAAAAGCGCCAGCTTTTGACGATGGGACACCAAATAACGCAACACTGGTTCAGGCGTTTCTAGTATTACCATCCATATGTAGGCTACGTGTCAACGTGTGGTTTTCAGTTTTTGTAAGTTTTCTAAAATACAGATAATGAAAATTCGAATTCATCTATGTTTTTCTATTTGAAATATCAATATAGTATCGTTTTCGCCTATCGGACTTATCGCTAGCTAGTATCGGAACTGTGGATTTATATCGGATATCGGTTATCGGTTATCGCCTACATTTGTCTCCAGTTAACGAATATCGGTTATCACCGATAAGGTTTTTCATTATCAGTTATCGGTTATCGGGAATAATGTTTTCGGTCATCGTGCCCAGCTATGCCTATAGATTCCGTGCACGCCCACTACAGACGAAACCCTTTCCTAATCAACAGTTTCAAATCAACAATTAACGTGTTCCCCAGCTTAACCAGCAATACGAGTCTTGACTTTTGCTTGCAGCATGACCTTGAATGTGTCGATTCCCCTCACACACACACACACACACACACACACACACACACATGCACACTTTGCACACACACATGCACACTTTACACACACACACACACACACACACACACACACACACACACGCACACACACACACACACACTCACTCACTTTATAAACCCACACACTTTAGAGAGAGAGAGAGAGAGAGAGAGAGAGAGAGAGAGAGAGAGAGAGAGAGAGAGAGAGAGAGAGAGAGAGAGAGAGAGAGAGAGAGAGAGAGAGAGAGAGAGAGAGAGAGAGAGAGAGAGAGAGAGAGAGAGAGAGAGAGATATAGATAGATATATATATATATATATATATATATATATATATATATATATATATATATATATATATATATATATATATATATATATATATATATATATATATATATATATATATATATATATATATACCTGTCAAGCTACTGTGGTGTCTTGCCATAAGATTTTGCGTTAGAAACCATAAGTTTGTGTAGAAAAAACGTAAGACTTGACAGGCATAGTTCCGACGGACTCAATCAGGGTGCTCGAGGTACCTTTGTAGCGGCAGCCTAGGCCGCTACAGCGAAAACCAAACATTTCTGTTTGTATGTTTTCGAGGCAGCATACGTTGTAGCTGGTACAACGCCGTTTGGATCCGCTAAGGCCGCCTTGTAGGTTAAAAGACACAACTAATAACCAGTGGTGACTCCATCGACAAGTGAATTTATTTCCAAGAATATACATGTTTTTACGAACGGCGATTGGTAATTTACAGAAGTTCGTGTGCGCTAATATTTACAGTAATGGCTTTATGGTGATGCAGTTTCAGTATGTTAACGTTTGTAATAATAGGAGTGATTGTATACATATATTTACATGTAGTGACTTGCAGTCTGATGAATATAAAGACAAGATATTACAGTGTGATGAGAGTGGAAGAAGTGAAAGAGGACAAGGTGATTTCAGGGCAGACTGAAGAAATAAAGGTGGAGGAAACGAGAAAGAAAATGGTATGTTTAATGGGTCACTACATAACTCCCCCCCTAGTGACGAGGTAGGAGGAACGTTACGTGTTTTTTCTTGTGGGACTGGAGTTTGTATGCAATCACTGGAGTGGGGGACACTGACACGGTGTTGGTGGGTGAAGGATCCGGCTGCAGGAGGTACGCGGGCTTGACCCGGTCGATGGCGATGACATCGGATTTGCCGTGGCGGTCAATGGTGACGTTCTTCCGCGTCCTCTTGATGACGGTGAAGGGGCCATCGTATGGTTGCTGCAGAGGCTTCTTTGTGGCGTCCACTCGCACGAACACGTGTGTGCAGGTGTCGAGGTCCTGGCTCACGAACGTTTTGGATGGTGATGTACGTGGCGGCACTGGCTGGAGTCTCTGCATTGCGTTCTTGAGGTTCCTGGCGTAGTCCTGTATGTCGCAGGGAGGGCCAGGGGTGGGCGAGAGAACCTCTCCTGGGAGGCGGAGAGTGGTGCCGTACAGGAGCTCTGCAGAGGAGTGGCCGAAGTCTTCTTTGAGGGACGTCCGTATGCCGAGGAGGGCTAGAGGCAGAGTCGTAGTCCAGTCGCTGCGGTCCTGAACTGTTGCTGCCAGCGAGGCCTTGAGTTGGCGGTGGAAGCGCTCGACAAGGCCATTTGACTGAGGATGGTAGCTGGCGGTTCTGATCCGCTTAATCCCCAGGATGGACATGACCTTGTCCCAAAGGCTCGACTCGAACTGGCTTCCACGGTCGGATGTGAGGCTGAGAGGCGTACCGAAGCGCGACACCCAGGTGTTGACGAAGGCTCTGGCGATGGTGTCCGTTGTTATGTCTTCGACCGGGACAGCTTCGGGCCAGCGTGTGAACCTGTCAACGCAGGTGAGGAGGTACTTGTAGCCGTTGGAGTGTGGAAGTGGGCCGACGAGGTCGACGTGGACGTGTTCGAGTCTGGAGGATCGGGGCGTGAACGCTGCTGGAGGCGAGACGGTGTGGCGCGTCACCTTGGAAGCCTGGCACTGGACGCAGGTGCGGGTCCAGTCTCTGACGTCCTTGTTGATCCCCGTCCATATGAAGCGTGAGGACATCATCCGTTGTGACGCTCGGATCCCGGGGTGAGAGAGGTTGTGCAGCTGGCGGAAGAGTGGGTACCGGTGGTTCTTCGGCAGGTAGGGCCGGATGGTGCCGGTAGATGAGTCAGCGTAGAGGTGCACGTTGGTCCCGGGGAACTCGACTCGCCTCATCGACAAAGCGGGGTTATCCCTCAATTGCTGCAGCTCGGCGTCGTCGACTTGGTCTGCAGCAATGGCGGCATAATCGATGAGGGAGGAGGATGTTGCAGAGATGTTACGGGAGAGAGCGTCGGCGGGGATGTTGTCTTCGCCTTTGACGTACTGGATGTCTGTCGTGAACTGAGAGATGAAGTCGATGTGGCGCAGCTGCCTGGGAGAGTAGGTGGACTTGTTGTTGATGAAGGTTGTGGCAAGAGGCTTGTGGTCGGTGTATATGTGAAATTCCCGGCCTTCGACGAAGTATCTGAAGCGCTTGACAGCCTTGTAGATGGCTAGAAGTTCTCTGTCGAAGGCGCTGTACTTCTCGGCGTTGTTGAGTTTCTGTGAGAAGAATGCAATGGGTCTCCAGGCTCCGTTTACGTGCTGCTGCAAGACTCCACCAACGCCGGTGTCTGAGGCATCCGTGGAGATTGAAGTAGTGGCGTCTGGAGTAGGGAAGCTGAGTGTGGTAACAGCCTTCAGTGCCTCCTTGGCTTTGAGAAAGGCGTCGTCAGCTTCGAGAGTCCAGGCGAGTGTGACGGACTGGCCTCTCTTGCAGGGCTTGATCATGGAATAGAGTGGCTGAAAGATGAGCGCGCAGTGTGGAATGAAGCGGTTGTAGTAGTTGATCATCCCGAGGAACTGCTTGAGCTGGCGCTGAGTTGTCGGCTTCGGGAACTGTTGAATGGCGTCGCAGCGGGAAGGGATGGGAGTGATGCCTGAAGGAGAGACGGTGTGGCCGAGGAAGTCGACGGAGGTAACACCAAACTCTGACTTCTCAACGCTTATCTGGATGCCGTAGTCCTGGAGACGGGTGAAAACTTGCTCTAGATGTCGGTGGTGTGTGTCAGCGTCAGGACTGGCGATGACGACGTCGTCGATGTAGGCGAAGCAGAATGTCAGTCCTCGCAGCACTTCGTCCATAAACCTCTGGAAGGTTTGGGCAGAGTTCTTGAGTCCAAAGGGCATCCGTACGTACTCGTACAAGCCGAAAGGTGTAACGATGGCTGTCTTCGGGATGTCTGCCGGGTTGACTGGGATCTGGTGGAAGGCTTTGATGAGGTCGATCCTGGAGAAGATGGTGGAGCCAGCAAGCTGTGAGGAGAACTCCTGAATATTCGGCACCGGATAGCGATCCATGACGGTGCGCGAGTTGAGGGCTCTGTAGTCGCCGCATGGGCGTATGTCACCGTTCTTCTTGGGCACGACGTGGAGGGCAGACGACCAGTTGCTTGAGCTGGGGCGGATAACACCTTGGCGCATCAGCGACTCGAACTCGTCCACGTCGACCTCGTTGGCCCACTTCCGCACTCCAACGGCTACAAGTACCTCCTCACCTGCGTTGACAGGTTCACACGCTGGCCCGAAGCTGTCCCGGTCGAAGACATAACAACGGACACCATCGCCAGAGCCTTCGTCAACACCTGGGTGTCGCGCTTCGGTACGCCTCTCAGCCTCACATCCGACCGTGGAAGCCAGTTCGAGTCGAGCCTTTGGGACAAGGTCATGTCCATCCTGGGGATTAAGGCCGATTCAGACTATACGGTTCGTCTCCGTACGGTTCCGTTCCGTTTGCGTTCCGTCAAAATGTTGCTGTGTTCACACCATACATCTAGGATGCGGTCAGTCAGCGTGCGGCTGTTGCTCCGGCATGGCGTCAAGAAAATTTTGTGTGCAGGAGCTCACTGCAATTGCTCTTCTTTTAGATGAAGACGAGGAGGATAGAGTTAAAGCTAAGAAGAAGAGATTATGAGTACACGAGTGCCTAAGGAAAAGGAAGTCAGAGGGTGAATTTTGGACTCTGTACAATGAATTAGACGACGATGAAACGAAGTTTTATCAGTATTTCAGAATGACTAAATCCAAGTTCAACTATTTGCTTCAGAAAGTTAACGAGGATTTGATCAAGAGCAACACCTGCCTTCGGGAGGCTATTTCACCGAGGGAGAGGTTAGCTGTTTGCTTGAGGTTAGTGGCATACTCAATTTGTTTGTAAATTAGTTTATTACACAAATCACCATGAAAACTATCAGAACACATAGCCTCAAAAAAGTTATTCCTTTCAAACTTTAAATAAAACTTTATGAACTGGCACGTAGAAAATAAATTTTAGTTCCATTTAAGCTGCTATGTTCCCATGTACTCTTTTCATGATTACCGGTAATATTTTCTTGATTTCTTATAATAATAGACATCAAGAACCATTCATAATAAAATAAAAAATGTTTCATTGCTACACACTTCAAAATAAAAAATAAAACATTTAAAGGTATGCCTTGCACGCTGTCAAGTAGCTACTTTTTGCCACGAAATAGCACAAAAGAAAGTTTGTTTTTATACCATTATACTAGCATGACTGCAAGGGCTTTTCTTCATGATTACTATTATATTTACCATGATTGCTTAAAATAGTAAAGACATCCAGAATCTTTCACAATAAACTAAAGAATGTTTTTTGCCACATATTAATTGTTTATATCATTGACACTTGAAGCTGTGAACAAAATAGTAACAAAACTTACTTTACATCATGTAATACTGGGCATCTGAGCTACAAGCTGATGTGTTTCCTGGTGACTGAACTGGGACTTGAACCACTGTCTCAGTTCCTGTGTTTAATGGCACTTGGGCATCAAGTTGTTTCATTTCTAAATCAGAGACTATTGAAAGCACTTGTGTTTTACATATATTTTTATAATAAGGTGAAAATGTTTTTACCGTTGAAGCCATACTTTGGAAGAATAAGTCAATCGGGTCTGTAGGCTTTTCTTTATTCTCACTGTTGTTTTCCACTAAATATTTCATCAAAACTGATGAAGCTGTTTCAGGTGTGTTTACGTGCTTACTAGATGAACGTCTAACTGTGGCTTTACTTTTGATACAACCCTTTGATGAGTTCACTACGTGACGTGTTTGAGATGGAATATTTTCACATTGTTCCTGTTCTGTAGCACCCAATAATATTATATCATCTTCTCTTTCGGAATTCTCTGGTTCAACGTTACTACCATCATCAAGGTTGCCCACGGTGTCTCTCTCACGTAGATAAGGTTTGACAAAAGAAATTTCGTCAGCATATCTCCATTTAGGTACGCTGACTGCTTCCTGGCCGCTCTTTGTAGTGCATCTTTTCAAATATCTCCTATACTGGTCTCTAAGTGAGTTCCATCGTAATTTGCATTCCTGACCTGAAAATGATAAGAAATCATTCAGTATTTACATAATTAAAAATTTTAGCGTTTGATACGTAGAATATCACTTCGGACATAATAATACCTATACCGGAAGAAAAAATACGCGGTACTGTATGGTCTACTACTACTACTACTACTACTACTACCACTACTCTCTCTCTCTCTGTTCAGTAACTGCATCTTTGATTTCTTCTCCAGGTTCCTGGCGACCGGCGATAGCTTTAGAACCATAGCGTTTAGCTATCGTCTTGGTCACTCTACTGTTCACAGCATTGTTCAGGAGGTCTGTGCATCTATTATCAAGAGGCTAAAAGCTGAGGTTATGCCCAAGCCTACAGAGGAGACATGGAAGAACATTGCTGCAGAGTTCTGGAATTTATGGCAATTTCCAAATTGTGTTGGTGCCATAGATGGAAAACATGTAAAGCTTCAGGCACCACCAAACAGTGGTTCACTGTTTTATAACTACAAGCATACTTTTTCTGTTGTTTTGCTTGCACTCGTGGATGCCAATTACAAATTTGTAGTGGTTGATATAGGGTCATACGGAAAGAACAGTGATGGAGGCATCTTCTCTCATTCAAAGTTCGGTGAACAGTTAGAAAAAGGCGCTCTCAACATACCCCCTCCTGCACAGCTACCTGACTCATCTTGCATGACACCTTACGTCATTGTTGGAGATGAAGCTTTCCCCTTGAAAACTTACCTCTTGAGACCTTATCCCGGCTCACAAGCCAGTGATGATGATCAGAAAAGGCTCTTTAATTTTAGGCTCTCACGTGCAAGAAGGGTTGTTGAGAACGCGTTTGGGATACTGAGCCAGAGGTTTAGAATATACCAAAGGACACTAAATTTGTTACCTGATAATGCAGATAATGTAATATTTGCAACTTGCATTTTGCACAACTACTTGCGTGACAATGCTCCTGATGTCACAAACATGAATGTCACTAATAATGGAAGCTCTTTAGAGGAAATAGCTAGACAGGGAGGAAATGCTCCACAAGGTGCATTCCTTGTACGAGAGAAATTTAGGGAATTCTTGAACAGTCCTGCTGGTTCTCTTCCATGGGCTTAAGCATGATTGATAGATGAAGGTAGCAATTGCAGAATGTAGAAATGAATAAGAAATAGAAGCGGATATAGAATGATAAGGAATAAGATACAATTAGGCTATGATTTTGTGTAATAAAGTTTACTGTCTTACCTGATTTTTTTAATTCCTCTCCAATGGATTTCCATATCTTTTCTTTCACATAATTGTCAGTGTATTTTCTGTTGCTCATGTCATAGAGCTCCTCGTAGCCTCTGACCAATTCTATTAACTTTTCGTCGCTCATGACTGCTTCACTGCAAAGTAAACAAAAAGTTTTCACAGACTGAAGGTAAGTCGCGTCCTCTCCCCTCTGTAACCGCAACGTGACTGATACGTAACGGTGTTCACACTTGCGGCTGGAATGCGGAACGTTTCCGTTACGTATACGTTCCGTCCGTCAGAGATTTCTTCCAGACGTATCCCATACGTACGAACGGAAGCCGTACGGAAGACGGACGGAGACGGAACGTATGGTGTGAACAGCTTCATTTGATTTCAGTGTAACAATAATTAACGAACGGAAGCCGTACGGAAACGAAACGTATCTGAACCGTATAGTCTGAATCGGCCTTTAAGCGGATCAGAACCGCCAGCTACCATCCTCAGTCAAATGGCCTTGTCGAGCGCTTCCACCGCCAACTCAAGGCCTCGCTGGCAGCATACGTTGTAGCTGGTACAACGCCGTTTGGATCCGCTAAGGCCGCCTTGTAGGTTAAAAGACACAACTAATAACCAGTGGTGACTCCATCGACAAGTGAATTTATTTCCTAGAATATACATGTTTTTACGAACGGCGATTGGTAATTTACAGAAGTTCGTGTGCGCTAATATTTACAGTAATGGCTTTATGGTGATGCAGTTTCAGTATGTTAACGTTTGTAATAATAGGAGTGATTGTATACATATATTTACATGTAGTGACTTGCAGTCTGATGAATATAAAGACAAGATATTACAGTGTGATGAGAGTGGAAGAAGTGAAAGAGGACAAGGTGATTTCAGGGCAGACTGAAGAAATAAAGGTGGAGGAAACGAGAAAGAAAATGGTATGTTTAATGGGTCACTTCACCTTCTCCTAACCCCCCCCCCCCCACACACACACACTAATAACCGTAACAGTAACCGTTACTCAGCACGCTCACATGAATTTAAATATGGCGCGCACGATATACGTATTTCAAATTGTTTAAAACATATGTATTATAAAATAACCACATCGCAAGCGGAGAAGAAACGTAAGATTTTCAACTTACGCCATAAAACTTGAAAATCACCGAAATTACGTAAGACACGCAAAAAACGTAAGACTTGACAGGTATGTCAAATATATATATATATATATATATATATATATATATATATATATATATATATATATATATATATATATATATATATATATATATATATATATATATATGGAAACTGAACCTTCAGGCACTGCTTAGCTGAACTTACTTTGTTAGGAGATGACATATTGAAGTACAAGATTGAGTGCGAAGGTGTTCGGCAGAGGTTGTCTTTCTCTGGTGTGTCGAGGAACTTAGTGGAGGCTCCCGGAGTCCCAGTGTAGCAGGGCAGAATGAAGATCCCGGCCAAAGTGAAGACTTACCAATCATGGAGCTAGAATTCAAAGTATCGTACCGCAGCCTGGCAGCAACAGAACAGACCGAGATGGGAAAACGTTCTTAATCCGCCTTAATGCATCTGAGATTTTTTGAAGAAAGGGTGTATATGCTCTATGCTCTTGGGTCGCTGAGATTTATATGCGTATCATATAAACATGTGTTATATATATATTCTCTCTCTCTCTCTCTCTCTCTCTCTCTCTCTCTCTCTCTCTCTCTCTCTCTCTCTCTCTCTTGTCTTCTTTTAAATGTGTGTGTATGCAATAATATTAATATAAATAATAATAATAATAATAATAATAATAATAATAATAATAATAATAATAATAATAATAATAATAATAATAATAATAATAACAATAATAATAATCGGTTTATCTCTCTCTCTCTCTCTCTCTCTCTCTCTCTCTCTCTCTCTCTCTCTCACACACACACACACACACACACACACACACACACATGTATTATCCTAAAGATGTGTGTTATAATAATAATAATAATAATAATAATAATAATAATAATAATAATAATAATAATAATAATAATAATAATAATAAGTTTATCAAGTAAATCCCCTGTGGGAAGAAACGTATTACAGCATATGTCATGTCCGTGCTTTTATCATAGATTTATAAATGTCAGTATATTGATAGTTATCTTGTATACCTCATACGCTCGTGAATGAAAACAAGAACATGGGACATGTTTGAATTATTAGTAGAATGTAAAATTGCGATCCCATTTTTCAAAGTAGTAAAATTCTAATTGCAGTTTGGTGCAATATACGATTATTCTTTAGCAAACCGAGTTATTATTACGTTAATGAAGAAAAAAGAGCTCCTTAAAGAAGGAAGTTGATTATACATAAGTATATGAATAATCAAAATAACCGCAAGGCCAGGGAGCCAAGAGCGAGGCGCAGCCTCATGCAAGGCAGCCGCGGGTCTCCTCACCCCGTGCGGGCAGGCCAGGTCGTTGCTCCCGTCCACGCACTCGCTGTGCCCGTCACACCCACCTCCACCAGGAGTAGATGCACCTCCGCGTCGAAACACACTGGTACATGCTCGATGGGCACACCCGCTGCGTTTAGGGACCACGGGGAAGGAAAAACGGACTAATCAATCAATCAGTCACTAGGGATATACGCTAGAGTGCTTATTTTTTTTATTATTTCGCCTTAGAGCTGCCCCCTTAATGGAAAAAATATATATATATAATGGCGCGTTGTCTTGCCAACCCGACGACTCCATCCCCATGGGTTCCTCCAATAAGACTCCATGCAAGCCCAGACTTCTTGCCCCTGGGTAAAAACATATTACAGGTAACTCTTGATTTACGCGAGTATTGCGTCCTTGAAGAGGTCGCGTAAATCAAAAACAATGTAAATCAAACAAGAGGTAGGTTTCTGTTGAAAAATAAATATTCACTTCATTCAGTGGAGAGAGAGAGAGAGAGAGAGAGAGAGAGAGAGAGAGAGAGAGAGAGAGAGAGAGAGAGAGAGAGAGAGAGAGAGAGAGAGAGAGAGAGAGAATGAATATCTATATCACCGATATATCCACTCAGGCACTCAGTCTCAGCCTCACTCGTGTGAGGAAGAAATGAGGGACACCATGAGCGACTGGCTAGTATTGGTACCGATACCGAGCAGTCTGGTACCGGTACCGTATCGTATAGCTGGTACAGGTAACTCTCGATTTACGCGAGTATTGTGTCCTTGAAGAGGTCGCGTAAATCAAAAACAATGTAAATCAAACAAGAGGTAGGTTTTTATCAAAAAATAAATATTTACTTCATTCAGTGGAGAGAGAGAGAGAGAGAGAGAGAGAGAGAGAGTATAAAACCTGAGTTATGTCATATGTCACGTCAGTCTCTCTCTCTCTCTCTCTCTCTCTCTCAACCAACTCCTCCACCCACCACCATCAACATCACCACCACTACCGCTATACCACCATCATCACCACCACCACCAACAACAACATCACCACCACCATCACCACTTACCTCCACTTTGAAGTTGCTGCCTACCTTGCTTCACTGTTACTTGCGTCATCTTTCTCGTTCTTCCAAGTAATAAACTACTACTACTACTACTACTACTACTACTACTACTACTACTACCACTACTACTACTACCACTACTACTACTACTACTATTACTGTTATTACTACTAAAGGTACTCTCCAAATTAACTTGCATATGCTGCATCCTGTTTCTTAACTTATTTTTGACAATATTCATTTGGGAAACTACTCGTTCTACGGAGGCATTGCTTATTGGGGGAGCTATAGCAGCGACAAAGCAAACCATCCCTATATATATCCCGAAAATCTTGTTCTCCTGAGGCGTCCCTATGATCGTACACAACATTTTCTTATGTTTTGCTGTGTGACTATGCTTGACAAGATCTGTGATGTGCTCTTTATTGTACTTTTGCAAAATTTGCAATTAAGCTGCATGCGTATCATCACCGGGGATATACTCCTTATCCACTCTTTGAGACCGTCCGCTGCTTCCCATTCTTTACAGTACTTTTTGCTGTACTCAGCCCACTTGCTTATGTTCACTTGCACACGTATCTAGTAACCAGTCACTTGTGAGAGTCCGTTGTTTCTCCCTCGATCACCAGCCACAGGCAGGTACGACTTTCTCTATATATACGAGGCTGAGAATAAATTGGCTGTGTCAGTGTGTGTACTGTGTGGTGTGTGTGGAAATGATGGGTGTAAGTATTTGGGATGGGTCAACGACGGTCTTAATGAGGTCGTGCCCTCATGATAATCCCCCTAGAAATGGGAGAGACTTCACACCCACGCCACTCCTTGTCATTTGAGTGAGTCCATTCCCTGACGTGGCATGTTAAGCTGGGCCACAGTAAAAAGAGCCCAAAAAGCGCCAACCCGCGGACACCATCTTTTTCCCGCGAAATTCCACGAAAAAGAGCCCAACTGGGCGAGAAAACCGCGGACCTGGCAAATCTGTCAGACAAAGATGAGCTCCGGTGTCGTGTTCCTGGCTGTCCCCCTGTTCCTATAATAGCTACCCTACCGTGATCTGCACATGCTCAGAAGCGCATATAAACAAACAATGACTTGTTGATAAACAGAGCTGTTCTCATGCATCCCCCGACAGCATGACTTTGCTCACTTCGCTCGCCACCCCCCCCCCCCCAACTCATGAACCTAAGATGCCCTCTGCCCCGCCCCCCCACCAAAAAAAAAAAAGTCTGCCAGAATTACTGGCCTAACTATGCACATCAAGACAGTTTTGTTGTGAAAAGAGCAAGATGCTTATTCCCGTAAATTTACCCCTGCATCACTGCATGTCAGTGCATGAAGGCTATTTTTGGCCCTTCACTTCACTTTGAAAGAATCAAAAAATATGCTGTATGCTGGAAAACTGGGGAGACAGCCATGTAGGCTACAGGCGACCAGCTGCGCACACGGATCCGTGTTCACGGCGATCTATCTTTTGTTTGTAAACAAAGGGGGGACAGCCAGGAACACAGCCAGGAACAGAGGGCAGCCAGGAACACGACACCGGGAGGAAGCATCAGCCAAGCAAGATGGTGCCAATATAAACACTTACTTGCGCCGTAACGGGCTAGAGCCGACCATCAAGCCCTACCAAGAAAGCTTACTGGCACCATTGACCGAAACGTATAAAAAAAGACTTAGTCTTGGGAGACATTAGATTTTATGTAATTTAACTTAAGTTTCGTATTCTGGTCATGGCAGCCGGCCTCTCTCTTTTTTTTCACAGCAAAGGAGATAGCTCTAGGGCACAAAACAAAAATTCAGCAAAAAAGATCTCTAGGCGCTGCTCCAACAACAGAAACAAAACAAGTTGCCAAAGAATAAGAAGCTAATTTCTGGAGAAGAGGTGTCTTGACACTCCTCTCTTGAAAGAGGTCAAGTCATAGGCAGGAGGAAACACAGACAAAAGAAGGCTGTTCCAGAGTTTACCATTGGAAGGGATAAAAGAATGAAGGTGCTGGTTACTCCTGCATAAGGGATAATGGACAGTATAGAGATGAGCAAGAGTAGAAAGTGAGTGCAGCGGGGCCGCGGGAGTGGGGGAGGCATGCAGTTAGCAAGTTCAGAAGAGCAGTCAGCATGAAAATGTCGATAGAAGCTAGAAAGGGATGCAACATTGCTGAAGAATTTAAGAGATAAAAGACTGTGAGTATGAGGAGAGGAGTTGATGAGACGAAGAGCCTTACGGCGGGATTATCAGTAAACTTCTTCCCTCTTCGTCGAAGCGTTTCTTAGAGTGTGTTTCCGTTAGAAGGTATTAGCAAACGCTCGCTTCTCGCGGATCAGCTTAGGAGACCTCTATAGAATAAACTGTTTTAACTTTCCAAAACTGTCGTGCCGTTCATGGGCACTCTTTTAATTAATTATGTAGGTTCATTATATCTCAAAGTAGAATTAATTGTTGATCATTTAAACCACAGAGTAAAATAAGTAGTTTATTCACCCAGTCTTATGAGGCATCCTTATCGCACACAGGATCATCACCTGCCCAAGTAATATAGGTAACACGACTTTAAGAAAGCTACTTGAGGTAATTATTGTTTAGAGATTCTGATGGTGAACTAAGGGTCATAGGACAGGGTCCACTCATTAGAGGTTAGCTTACGTATCTTACATCACTAATTACATTTGTAAATACCATGAATACAGGTTAATATTAACACCTTAAACTAACATGCACACATGGCAATAAGTAGCACCAACATAATAACTGTTTCCACCCACACGGGGAAACACAGACTCCACCATTCTACATCTTAATTAAGTCCTAACTAAAACTAGTAAGTGTTTGCGCTTATCCATTGTTACCCCTGAGAACGACACACATACCACCCTTTTGGCCTTCTCCTTCCTTCCTCTCTTCACACACCCTGCCACCGGCAATCCCCCACAACGCAGCTTCAAAAGTGTTTACTGCTGCATGTTGGCCTTGGTCTGGGCGACGCCCAGCTTCCTATCTGTCAGGCTTGCCTTTGGCGCACCTGAAAGGGGCGATGTCGCTCGTGAGAATCCAGTCTCAGTTATAGTATTATAGCCAAAGTCAGTTGAACACCGTGAACGGCTCTTTCCTCACCTGAAAGGAGCGATGTCGCTCGTGAGAATGAGCTCGCTCCCACAACCTAGTGCGAGGAATGGGCGTTAGTCTCGGCCCCAAAATGCCTTGGTGTGACGTCACGGAGTGACAAACTGGTCGCAGGGTAGGCCTGCTTGAGACCTGAGATTTCCTTGGTAGGCCTCCAATATCAATACAAGGTCACTGGTATTTTATTTCCATTATAAATATTTACCGTTCTCCCGCAATAATTAAAAGAAGGCAGATTGACCACTTTTGGCAGCGATTTCCTGTTTTGACCCCTGACACCTCTGAATTTTGTTGACACGACAGATTGTAGGGGAGATATGGGAGCACAACGGGCCTCTTTGTTTCAACACCCATCTCTTCCCTCTCTCTCTCTCTCTCTCTCTCTCTCTCTCTCTCTCTCTCTCTCTCTCTCTCTCTCTCTCTCTCTCTCTCCCTTCTTTCTCAAACTTCTTTCTCTCTCTCTCCTCTCATACTTTTCATTTTTTTCTCCTTCTCTTGTGTACTTCTCTCTCTCTCTCTCTCTCATGAGAAACCCACATACATATATAACTGGTTGCGCAAACACCCCAGGTTAACTCTATTTACATGGGGAAAAATACCATTACAATTGTAGTACATTTCGGGCCATTATATGACCTTCCCCTTCGATTTGGTATTTTTTCCCATAAGTAAATCTAGAACATAGTCATAAGAAATAATACTAAGTACAGGAGATTGGTGACACACCTACCATGGGAGTACAAGGCTAGCAACAACTGCAATACAACATAATATTCAATATTCATATCATCTAGGGTAGGCAGCTAAACACAAAAGACGTGGAAACTTCCACAAACAGGAGTCATTAACAACATATCTGCTCCTACAGGGTGTACTCCAAATACTGCCTCCGCCAACTGCGTGAGAACAGTTTCTGTGCCTAGACTCGGCTAAAAGCGTTCCTTACGGACCCCTCCTCGACTTGAGCTGCCAATTCCAGTATCCCTCTTGGGTAACAGGTTGGATGAGCGTCCGCAACAGGGACAAATTCGCCTCTCTCAGCGACAGGAAACGGCACCAAGGGGTCCTGTTTAGCGCGCAACATCCGCCCCAAAAAAATCCAGAAAAGAAACAGAATCGTTCAACCCCCAGACATACTTCCTAATCACACAATTCATCCGTTTCCGCAGCAGGAAATGCACCCATAGGTATATAACCGAGAGCCTGCTTGACGCCTCATGAAGAGATTCTACCAGGTCCTGCACACGGGGATCTGTCATACGTGCCTACTAGCATCCACGCCGGGACAACTTAAAACCTGAGCTCAAGTGAGGTGTTCCCCCTCTGCTAAATATCCACATTATACTGCATCCCTTCCCAACCAATTACAAATCATCCCCCAAGAATAGACACCAGCCACACCAAGCTGGAATGCGTAATACCAGCAGAAGGGTAAGGGAGAGGTAGAGCTTAACCCATCATGCCTAGGTGTCCCTCAGTTAACAACCCCTCCCCCTCGACATATCCGGCTAACACCTTGTACAACCCAAAATCCTAAAATAAACATACATTGTAGTACCATTGTAAAAATCCTTAAGCTAACACTGATACAAGTTTATGAACTATGGACACAACATTCCTCCACATATCGCCTTGGTGGTCGACGCACTCGGGGTGGTAAAGGTTCAGGTTCAGTTTCTTCAGGGATTATTACCTCTCTGGGAGCGGTGATCCACTCCTCACTACCACAATTATGTTTCACCTTCTCTGCAGCCCTTTGCAGTATTCGTCCATCAAAAACATTCTCAAGTACATAAGCAGAACCATCCCTGATCACTTCAACCACTCTGTAAGGGCCCAACCATTTCAGATTAATTTTCTTACAAGTACCAGGTAGGCTACCCTCACGTTTCACCCACACCAGAGAACGCACACCGACCTTTTGGTTTCTGCGCCCACGGTTAGCTACTGCCCGAAACTTCCTTGCCATTTTCTGGTGTGTCTCCCTGAGGATACCATGAGCTTCTGCTATACCCTCCTCTGTACCTTCAATTTCTGGGAGACGAACACCCACCTGGCGTGGCGGACGACGCGAGAAGGCAAAGTACGGCTGCTCACCCGTAGTGGTGTGCACTGCCAGGTTCAGTACCTTCTGGCATGCTGGGAGCAACCTTGGCCACCGAAGAGGGTGTCCTTGACATAGGGTGGCCAACACAGACTTGAGCGTTCGGTGGTAGCGCTCGCTGATGCTGTTTCCTTGGGAAGGTATGGGGTGGTGTGGCAAAGGGTGATATGGTTAGTGCGGCAGAGGTTTTGGAAGGAGGCCGAACTGAACTCGCCACCATTATCCACCAGGACAGCCTTAGGAGCTCCAAAGTCTGCAATATAACTCGAGAAAGCTTCACCTACTCCCTCTGTGGCCTTAGTCTTCAGGGGAAAGAATTTAGTGTACCTACTGTAGTGATCTAATACAGTCAATACATACCTAAAGCCTTGTGTACCTGCTACCATATCAACTACATCCATACTGACTCTTTCAAGAGGCTTATCTACTGCTGGCATTTCTTGCCACTGCTGCTGTAAACCTGCAGAATGTCTCAGTTGTTGACAAGTGGAACAGGTTTTAACATAATTACATACATCAGTCTTCATATTACACCATAAAAATAGACTCTGCCGTGGTGAGGATTTTCTTTTGACCTAAGTGACCTGACTGGACATGTGCATGATGGAGTCACCTCAGCAGCAAACTGGGTTTTTAGGAACAGTTTCAGGTCCTCCCAAGACTGGCAACTATTTTCCCCCTGCTGATTATGAATAAGCATGGTGAGCTCTGAACTAACTCTTGTTTTAGCCACCTTCATTCTATCCCCATCCTCGGTGGTACATTGTTCGACAAGGTCAAAGAAGAGAGTGAGTTTCCCTGCAACCTCTCAATCATCCAGTTCATGTAACTGCAGGATGGGTATGTCCCTGGGCTTAGTAGAAATAGTTTTGGGTGGAGGTGAGGTTCCTACTTCTGTCTTGACAAGGGTCTCATTACCTAGTTGGGTGAGAATTTCCCCCTGTGCAATAATAATATCCCCCAGCTCTTTCAATTTGTTCTCAAATTCTACAATCCTCACTTCTGGCTCTTGGGGTAATCCTGTTGCCCCTGAGGACTCAAGTTTTACCTTATCTCCAGGCGTGTTGACAATTTAATATCACTTCTACTGACACTAACTCTCAACAAGTGAAGCCCGTCCCGAGCCTGTTGTTCACACCATCAAAGTAAATCATCCCACCGCTGCCACCATTTTGTCGTGCCGTTCATGGGCACTCTTTTAATTAATTATGTAGGTTTATTATACCTCAAAGTAGAATTAATTGTTGATCATTTAAACCACAGAGTAAAATAAGTAGTTTATTCACCCAGTCTTATGAGGCATCATTATCGCACACAGGATCATCACCTGCCCAAGTAATATGGGTAACACGACTTTAAGAAAGTTACTTGAGGTGATTATTGTTTAGAGATTCTAATGGTGAACTAAGGGTCATAGGACAGGGTCCACTTATTAGAGGTTAGCTTACGTATCTTACATCACTAATTACATTTGTAAATACCATGAATACAGGTTAACATTAACACCTTAAACTAACATGCACACATGGCAATAAGTAGCACCAACATAAAAACTATTTCCACCCACACGGGGAAACACAGACTCCACCATTCCACACCTTAATTAAGTCCTAACTAAAACTAGTGAGTATTTGCGCTTATCCATTGCTACCCCTGAGAACGACACACATACCACCCTTTTGGCCTTCTCCTTCCTTCCTCTCTTCACACACCCTGCCACCGGCAATCCCCCACAACGCAGCTTCAAAAGTGTTTACTGCTGCATGTTGGCCTTGGTCTGGGCGACGCCCAGCTTCCCATCTGTCAGGCTTGCCTTTGGCGCACCTGAAAGGGGCGATGTCGCTCGTGAGAATCCAGTCTCAGTTATAGTATTATAGCCAAAGTCAGTTGAACACCGTGAACGGCTCTTTCCTCACCTGAAAGGGGCGATGTCGCTCGTGAGAATGAGCTCGCTCCCACAACCTAGTGCGAGGAATGGGCGTTAGTCTCGGCCCCAAAATGCCTTGGTGTGACGTCAAGGAGTGAAAAACTGGTCGCAGGGTGGGCCTGCTTGAGACCTGAGATTTCCTTGGTAGGCATCCAATATCAATATAAGGTTTCTGGTATTTTATTTCCATTATAAATATTTACCGTTCTCCCGCAATAATTAAAAGAAGGCAGATTGACCACTTTTGGCAATGATACCCTGTTTTGACCCCTGACACCTCTGAATTTTGTTGACACGACAGATTGTAGGGGCGATATGGGAGCACAACGGACCTCTTTATTTTAACACACATCTCTTCCCTCTCTCTCTCTCTCCCTTCTCTCTCAAACTTCTTTCTCTCTCTCTCCTCTCATACTTTTCATTTTTTTCTCTTTCTCTTGTGTACTTCCTTCTTTCCTCTCTCTCTCTCTCTCTCTCTCTCTCTCTCTCTCTCTCTCTCTCTCTCTCTCTCTCTCTCTCTCTCTCTCTCTCTCTCTCTCTCTCGGTATGCGGGTGAATTGTTTTCACCTCAGGGAACTAGACGTCCCTGCCCTGCATAGTCTCAGGTCACCCTTGGACAAGGTGTAATACCTGATCTGTCTCCCGTGCCAGGGTCACGGTGAAGCCTCTGGACAGCAGCAGTGGTGGATTGGACTGCAGGCAGAGGATCTCTTTATGAGACAATGGCTGGAGTTCCAGGGTCCTAGTCAGCTGGACCGTGCCTAATTATTTAGGCCAGCGGTGTAGAGGAGTGTGGCGACCTCTACACTAAAAAAAGCCTCCCTGGGAACCAGTTGTCGGTGTGAGCTCCCCGTCCCTCCCCTCTATCGACGGTACTCCCATCTCTATTCTGCATAACAGCTGGTTCTTGTTTTCTCCTGAAAGAGATGTCTTCCGTGGGCCATTTGAGGTTGTACCTCCCGGCTTCTAGGTGGAGTTTCTGAGGGTTTTTCTTATACTCAAGGAATATTTCAGTCTTTTGGTCTCTCAGGAAGGGCGTCTGATACTCTCTAGAGTTGGTGGAGAACACCTGGTGACAGGTGCCACTGGCCAGGCCTCGAAAGGGTCGCAGAGTTGGGTTAGACGTTTCGGAAAGTGGGAACGAATTGCTGGTTCCTCTCCTACCTTGCCAGCTCTGCTCTGTGTGACTACGCCGGCCCCGTGCTATGGGACAAAACTTCGAGGACAATAGCTGAAAAGCGCCGGGTTGTGAAAGTCTCTCTCGTGACCGAGGCTCAGGACAAGCGATTGGTCTTTGAGGCGTTTTCAAGACCCTGTGGGAGCGAACTCCCAGTGTTGGAGGCATCTAACACAGCAGTATCTATTTTCCATGCACAATTTTTATACAATTCAATTTATGGTCACAATTTAAGTTATTTCGAAAGCGCTTTTAATATTTGCCCAAACTGTTAACTCGCTTAAATTTCTAACAATGCCTTCGAACCTTAAGTGTGACGTCTGTCCCGGACGTTTTGCAGCTCAGTTCTTCCAGCTGAGTAAAACTTGCCGCCTCTGCGTTCAAAGATTACATCTTCAGAAGGCTGTGACTGAATGGAAAGTCAAGCACAATGATCGTGAAAAGAAATTTGTAGCCCTTCAGGAATTTGTTTTAACTAATGTGGCAGTGACTCCACCATCGATGGTGGAGAGGCCTTCCACTGAGACTGTGCCCTCTCCAGACGACCCTCCTGCTTCACGGGAGGACGTGTTACCTGCCTCACAGGTTGACTCCCAGCCTGCCTCACAGGATAACCCCCAGCCTGCCTCACAGGCTAACCCCCAGCCTGCCTCACAGGCTAACCCCCAGAATGCCTCACAGGCTAACCCCCAGCCTGCCTCACAGGCTAACCCCCGGCCCGCCTCACAGAACAACCGCCAGCCTGCCTCACAGGCTGACCCCCAGCCTGCCTCACAGGCTAACCCCCGGCCTGCTTCACAGGCTAACTCCCAGCCTGCCTCACAGGACAACTTCCAGCCTGCTTCTCTTCCTGCTTCACAGGATGTCGGGTTCCAACCTGTAAGGAATGGAGCCAAACCGAAGCAGGCAACCAAGGATTTACTGACCCCCACTACCTTCAATAGGTTCCAGGTGCTGGCAGACACCATGGAGGATGAGTTCGAGACTCGCCTAGTTGGGGACTCCATGGTGCGTGGCCAGCTGGTTGAGTTCTGTGGTCGTTCATCAAACGGCCGCAGAAAACGTTACTGCTATCCAGGTGCCAGACTGGACGACATCACCGCAGCGTGCGATGATGTCACGAGAAATGCCGACCGAAACACCCTCTTTGTCATTCACGCGGGGACAAATGACGTAAAGACAACCCTTTCTGAGGAACTGCTTGAGAAATACCGCCGCATGATCAAGCAGTATAAACGTAAAACGGATGCCAGTAACATCATAATCTCAGGAATCCTCCCGAGGGTCGGTGCCGAATCTAACTTTTACAGTAAGGCCTTCAGCACAAACAACAGACTGCAGTCCCTTTGCTCACAAGAAAACGTCCAGTTCGCTAACTTGTGGAACAATTTTTACTACGATTCAGACTTGTTCCTTCCTGATGGCATTCACTTAAACCCTGTTGGAGCAGCTCGTTTCGGGAGGCTGCTCTGTGACCAAGTGGCTCTTCGAAAGCCAAAAAACGCGGAGGCGAGAACACCAGCAGCTCCACCGTAAGGGTGCACTCAACCCGCAAAATTCCCGACTCGAATCACATTAAAGCTTGCTATGTAAACGCTCGTAGCCTACGTAACAAATTTGAAGACTTAGAAGTCCTCGCAGCTATAAATCATTATCACATCATCGGAGTCACAGAATCTTGGATAGACACTTCAAATAGAGATTTCATTGCGGAATATAGATTACCGGGTTATACCGTTTTTAGTCATGAAAGAGAGAACAGAAAGGTTGGAGGCGTTATCTTTTATATCCACAACTCTCTCCATCCAGTATCCGTGAAAACAGATATTATAACCAATGTAGACACGGTCTTCATTGAAATTAAAAATAAATCTCGTAAAATAGTAATTGGACTTCTCTACAGACCGCCAAGGCAGACTCTTGATAGCGACCACGCATTAAGTGAATTATTATTAGAAACAAGTAGCAGTTGCGAGGCAGTAATTGTTGGGGACTTTAACTTGCCAGTGAAAAGATGGGGTGAACCGTTGAACTGTCATACAGGGCTCGACCTGTACACAAATTTACTAGAAAGTGATTTGCATCAACACGTTCAAGAACCGACTCGGGAAAATAATATACTTGACCTTATCTTTTCAACGACAGCTGATCTAGTTAACGAAGTAAATGTTGGTCCAATTTTTAGTTCTAGCGATCACCGAACAATCACATTCAGCATCAATATGAAAGAAAGTAAAGTAACTCCTAGTAAAGAAAAGGTGCCTGATTATCAGAGAGCAAATTTCGTAAGACTCCGATCAATTCTAAATAATTCTGACTGGACTGAAATCACGGCGGAAACAGATATTGATAAATCTTGGGGGGCCTTCACCACAATATTGAACAATGCCATAAGCATATGCGTACCCTATCGTAACAGACGTTCAGCTTCTAAGAAGAAACCCAAATGGTGGAATAACGAAATTCAAAATAGCCTATCTCTTAAAAAACGCGTATACAGTAGGTACATATCATCTCAGAGTGAGGCTGACAAACTAGATTTGGACAGAATTCGCCGCGAAACCAAGAAATTAATAAAACGAAGCAAGACAAATCTTGAAGAATATATAGCGGAAACAAGTAAATCTAATCCTAAAGAATTTTTCATCTATGTAAATAATAAAAAGTCACTCACTTGTGGTATCGGACCGCTTGCTAATGAAAATGGTAACCACACGAACGATGAAAATGAAATGGCTACAATCCTAAATAACTTTTTCGCATCCGTATTTACCGACGAAGATTGTTTATCACCTCAACCGCCGGAGGTTAGAAGGACCGAAAAGATGTTAAGTGGCGTGCTCATCGTAGAAAGTGACATTTTACGCACAATTGAAAAGATTAAAGTAAGCAAAGCTCCTGGTCCAGACAAAATTAACCCTAGGGTCTTAAAAGAAATCAAACATCATCATATTCAATAATTCTTTAAAAGCTGGAAAAGATCCGTCGGATTGGAAACTTGCAAATGTCACACCAATTTTCAAAAAGGGGGACAAGTCTCATCCAGGAAACTATCGACCAATTAGCCTGACATCTATTGTTTGTAAGTTAACGGAGACTATCATTCGCGACAATATGGTGAAATTCTTCGAAGAAAATAATATAATAAATAATTCGCAACATGGCTTCCGTAGTAAACGTTCGTGTTTGACTAACTTACTTGATTTTTTTCACTATATTTTTGAGGTGTTCGATGAAAGCAGATCAGTAGATATCATATATCTGGATTTTCAAAAGGCATTTGATAAGGTCCCCCACCAACGATTGCTCAGCAAACAACTGGCGCACGGTATCTCGAGTAACATTCACAATTGGCTTGCGGACTGGCTCTCTGAGCGGAAACAGAGAGTAGTTCTAAACGGTGTTACATCTAACTGGCTCGATGTCAAAAGCGGCGTACCTCAAGGATCAGTGCTTGGCCCCATGCTCTTCTTAATTTATGTTAATGATATCGATGATGGGCTCACTTGCAAAGTATCAAAATTTACTGATGACACAAAAATTGCTAGTAAAGTAACTGCGATACTCGACGAAGAAGCTTTACAATCAGATATAGATCGACTTGCACGTTGGGCCAATCAATGGCAAATGAAATTTAACGTTGAGAAATGTAAAGTGTTGCACATCGGAAAAAATAACAATCGCGTTCGGTACGTAACGAATGGCCAACAGCTTTCCGCAGTAAGTAAAGAAAAGGATCTTGGAATCACTATATCAAGCGATTTAAAGCCCGGTCAGCATTGTTCAGAGATAGTTAAAACTGCAAACAAATTGGTTGGCTTCATCGGACGAGTCTTTAAAAATAAATCGGAAAAAGTAATATTAAAACTGTATAATTCGTTGGTTCGACCCCGTCTAGAGTACTGTGTACAGTTTTGGTCTCCCTACTACAGAAAAGACATAGAAAAGTTGGAACGGGTCCAACGAAGAGTAACAAAGATGATTCCTAGGTTGAGAAATTTGTCATATGAACAAAGGCTTAAAGAAGTAAATTTATTCAGCCTATCAAAAAGAAGAATGCGAGGCGATCTAATAGAAGTGTTTAAAATGTTCAAAGGATTCAGTGATATTAATGCGGAAGATTACTTTACAATTGATCGATCAAATAGAACAAGAAGAAATCACAATTTGAAGATAAGTGGTAAAAGATTCTCGTCGCACGAAGCTAAACACTTCTTCTTCAATCGAGTTGTTAATGTTTGGAACTCTCTACCTTGTGATGTCGTTGATAGTACAACAGTTACGGCCTTCAAGAATAGATTAGACAAGTGTTTTGAATCCAACCAGCAACTAAGATATTACTCATTGTCGTAATAACGTTAAGTTCTTTCGAACACTGGTGTCCTTGTCCGCTTTTATCGCCCGGTTAGTGGTAGCAGTAATGGTAGTACTTTCCTCTTTCCTACATAAATTCCATGCAGTTTTTCCATGCTGCATGGTTCTTTTTCCTTTCCTGCCAGCTTTGGCTGGAGGGATGGGGGGGTGGGGAGGAGCCTTCACCTTTGCTGTCCTTCATATTCCACCTTTGATTAGATAGTTAGTGTAGCTTGTCACAAACAACCTCATAAGGACCAGCAGGTCTGCTGTTGTTTGTTCTTCCTTTCTGTTCCTTTGTGTTCTGTGTGTGTGCTGGGAAGTGTACCAAAGGTGCTGAGGGAGTGCCTGTGGTGTGTGGGGAGGGGGCAGTTGTAGGAGTGTGCTGTGAGGTGTTCCTAGGGTGCTGAGGGGGTGCCTATGGTGTGTGTGTGGGGAGGGGGCAGCAGTAGGGGTGTGCTGGGAGGTGTACCTTAGGTGCTGAGGGAGTGCCTGTGATGTGTGCGGAGGGGGCCGCTGTTGGGGTGTGCTGGGATGTGTACCTAGGGTGCTGAGGGGGTGCCTGTGGTGTGTGGGGAGGAGGCAGCTGTAGGGGTGTGCTGGGAGGTGTACCTAAGGTGCTGAGGGGGTGCCTGAGGTGTGTGGGGAGGAGACGGCTGTAGGGGTGTGCTGGGAGGTGTACCTAAGGTGCTTAGGGGGTGCCTGTGCTGTGAGTGTGGGGAGGAGGCAGCTGTAGGGGTGTGCTGGGAGGTGTACCTAAGGTGCTGAGGGAGTGCCTGTGGTGTGTGGGGAGGGGGCAGCTATAGGGGTGTGCTGGGAGGTGTAACTAAGGTGCTGAAGGGGTGCCTGTGGTGTGTGGGGAGGGGGCAGCTGTAGGGGTGTACTGGGAGGTGTGCCTAAGGTGCTGAGGAGGTGCCTGTGGTGTGTGTGTGGGGAGGGGGCAGCTGTAGAGGTGTACTGGGAGGTGTGCCTAAGGTACAGAGGGGGTACCTGTGGTGTGTGAGTGTGGGGAGGGGGCAGCTTTAGGGGTGTGCTGGGAGGTGTACCTAAGGTGCTGAAGGGGTGCCTGTGGTGTGTGTGTTGGGAGGGGCAGCTGTGGGGTGTACTGGGAGGTGTGCCTAAGGTGCTGAGGAGGTGCCTGTGGTGTGTGTGTGGGGAGGGTTCAGCTGTAAGGGTATGCTGGAAGGTGTGCCTAAGGTACAGAGGGGGTACCTGTGGTGTGTGTGTGGGGAGGGGGCAGCTGTAGGGGTGTGCTGGGAGGTGTGCCTAAGGTGCTGAGGGGGTGCCTATGGTGTGTATGTGAGGAGGGGGCACCTGTAGGGGTGTGCTGGGAGGTGTACCTAAGGTGCTGAGGGAGTGCCTGTGGTGTGTGAAGAGGCTGCAGCTGTAATGGTGTGCTGGGATGTGTGCCTAAGGTGCTGAGGGGGTGCCTTTGGTGTGTGGGGAGGAGGCAGCTGTAGGGGTGTGCTGGGAGGTGTACCTAAGGTGCTGAAGGAGTGCCTGTGGTGTGTGGGGAGGGGGCAGCTGTAGGGGTGTGCTGGGAGGTGTCCCTAAGGTGCTGAGGAGGTGCCTGTGGTGTGTGGGGAGGGGGCAGCTGTAGGGGTGTGCTGATAGGTGTACCTAAGGTGCTGAGGGGGTGCCTGTGGTGTGTGGGGAAGAGGCAGCTGTAGGGGTGTGCTGGGAGGTGTACCTAAGGTGCTTAGGGAGGGCCTGTGGTGTGTGGGGAGGGGGCAGCTGTAGGGTTGTGCTGGGAGGTGTACCTAAGGTGCTGAGGGGGTGCCTGTGGTGTGTGGGGAGGTGGCAGCTGTAGGGGTGTGCTGGGAGGTGTACCGAAAGGTACTGAGGGGGTGCCTGTGGTGTGTGTGTGTGGAGCGGGGGCAGCTGTAGGGGTGTGCTGGGAGGTGTACCTAGGGGGTAGAGGGGGTGTCTGTGGTGTATGTGTGGGTAGGGGGCAGCTGTAGGGGTGTGTTGGGAGGTGTACCCTAAGGTTCTGAGGGGTGCCTGTGGTGTGTGGGGAGGTGGCAGCTGTAGGGGTGTGCTGGGAAGTGTGCCTAAGGTGCTGAGAGAGTGCCTGTGGTGTGTGGGGAGGAGGCAGCTGTAGGGGTGTGCTGGGAGGTGTACCTAGGGTGGTGAGGGGGTGCCTGTGGTGTGTGTGGGGGGCAGCTGTAGGGGTGTGTTGGGAGGTGTACCTAAGGTTCTGAGGGGGTGCCTGTGGTGTGTGGGGAGGATGCAGCTGTAGGGGTGTGCTGGGAAGTGTGCCTAAGGTGCTGAGAGAGTGCCTGTGGTGTGTGGGGAGGAGGCAGCTGTACGAGTGTGCTGGGAGGTGTGCCTAAGGTGCTGAGGGGGTGCCTGTGGTGTGTGTGGGGAGGGGGCAGCTGTAGGGGTGTGCTGGGAGGTGTACCTACGGTGCTGAGGGGGTGCCTGTGGGGCGTGGGAAGGCGGCTGCTGTAGGGGTGTGCTGGGATGTGTACCGAAGGTGCTAAGGGGGTGCCTGTGGTGTGTGAGGAGGGGCCAGCTGTAGGGGTGTGCTGGGAGGTGTACCTAAGGTTCTGAGGGGGTGCCTGTGGTGTGTGTGTGTGGGGAGGGGGCAGCTGTAGAGGTGTGCTGTGTGGTGTACCTAAGGTGCTGAGGGGGTGCCTGTGGTTTGTGTGTGTGGGGAGGGGGCAGCTGTAGGGGTGTGCTGGGAGGTGTGCCTATGGTGCTGAGGGGGTGCCTGTGGTGTGTGTGTGTGGGGAGGGAGCAGCTGTAGGGGTGTGCTTGTTGGTGTGCCTAAAGTGCTGATGGGGTGGCTGTGGTGTGTGTGTGTGTGTGGGGAGGGGGCAGCTGTAGGGGTGTGCTAGGTGGTATGCCTAAAGTGCTGAGGGGGTGCCTGTGGTGTGTGTGTGTAGAGGGGGCAGCTGTAGGGGTGTGCTGGGAGGTGTACCTAAGGTGCTGAGGGGTGCCTGTGGTGTGTGTGTGGGGAGGGGGCAGCTGTAGGGGTGTCATGAGTATTGTGCCTAAAGTTCTGAGGGGGTGCCTGTGGTGTGTGTGTGTGTGGGGTGGGGGCAGATGTAGGGGTGTGCTGAGAGGTGTACCTAAGGTGCTGTGGGGGTGCCTGTGGTGTGTGTGTGGGGAGGGGGCAGCTGTAGAGGTGTGCTGGGAGGTGTGCCTAAGGTGCTGAGGGGTTGCCTGTAGTGTGTGGGGAGGGAGCGGCTGTAGGGGTGTGCTGGGAGGTGTACCTAAGGTGCTGAGGGAATGCCTGTAGTGTGTGGGGAGGGGGCAGCTGTAGGGGAACACAAAGAAACACAAAGGAAGAACAAACAACAGCAGACCTGCTGGTCCTTACGAGGTTGTTTGTGACAAGCTACACTAACTATCTAATCAAAGGTGGAAGATGAAGGACAGCAAAGGTGAAGGCTCCTCCCCACCCCCCCATCCCTCCAGCCAAAGCTGGCAGGAAAGGAAAAAGAACCATGCAGCATGGAAAAACTGCATGGAATTTATGTAGGAAAGAGGAAAGCACTACCATTACTGCTACCACTAACCGGGCAATAAAAGCGGACAAGGACACCAGTATTCGAAAGAACTTAACGTTATTACGACAATGAGTAATATCTTAGTTGCTGGTTGGATTCAAAACACTTGTCTAATCTATTCTTGAAGGCCGTAACTGTTGTACTATCAACGACATCACAGGGTAGAGAGTTCCAAAAATTAACAACTCGATTGAAGAAGAAGTGTTTAGCTTCGTGCGACGAGAATCTTTTACCACTTATCTTCAAATTGTGATTTCTTCTTGTTCTATTTGATCGATCAATTGTAAAGTAATCTTCCGCATTAATATCACTGAATCCTTTGAACATTTTAAACACTTCTATTAGATCGCCTCGCATTCTTCGTTTTGATAGGCTGAATAAATTTACTTTTTTAAGCCTTTGTTCATATGACAAATTTCTCAACCTAGGAATCATCTTTGTTACTCTTCGTTGGACCCGTTCCAACTTTTCTATGTCTTTTCTGTAGTAGGGAGACCAAAACTGTACACAGTACTCTAGACGGGGTCGAACCAACGAATTATACAGTTTTAATATTACTTTTTCCGATTTATTTTTAAAGACTCGTCCGATGAAGCCAACCAATTTGTTTTCAGTTTTAACTACCTCTGAACAATGTTGACCGGGCTTTAAATCGCTTGATAGTGATTCCAAGATCCTTTTCTTTACTTACGTACCGAACGCGATTGTTATTTTTTCCGATGTACAACACTTTACATTTCTCAACGTTAAATTTCATTTGCCATTGATTGGCCCAACGTGCAAGTCGATCTATATCTGATTGTAAAGCTTCTTCGTCGAGTATCGCAGTTACTTTACTAGCAATTTTTGTGTCATCAGCAAATTTTGATACTTTGCAAGTGAGCCCATCATCGATATCATTAACATAAATTAAGAAGAGCATGGGGCCAAGCACTGATCCTTGAGGTACGCCGCTTTTGACATCGAGCCAGTTAGATGTAACACCGTTTAGAACTACTCTCTGTTTCCGCTCAGAGAGCCAGTCCGCAAGCCAATTGTGAATGTTACCCGAGATACCGTGCGCCAGTAGTTTGCTGAGCAATCGTTGGTGGGGGACCTTATCAAATGCCTTTTGAAAATCCAGATATATGATATCTACTGATCTGCTTTCATCGAACACCTCAAAAATATAGTGAAAAAAATCAAGTAAGTTAGTCAAACACGAACGTTTACTACGGAAGCCATGTTGCGAATTATTTATTATATTATTTTCTTCGAAGAATTTCACCATATTGTCGCGAATGATAGTCTCCATTAACTTACAAACAATAGATGTCAGGCTAATTGGTTGATAGTTTCCTGGATGAGACTTGTCCCCCTTTTTGAAAATTGGTGTGACATTTGCAAGTTTCCAATCCGACGGAACTTTTCCAGCTGTTAAAGATTTATTGAATATGATGGAAAGCGGTTTACAAATTTCATGTTTGATTTCTTTTAAGACCCTAGGGGTAATTTTGTCTGGACCAGGAGCTTTGCTTACTTTAATCTTTTCAATTGTGCGTAAATTGTCACTTCCTACGATGAGCACGCCACTTAACATCTTTTCGGTCCTTCTAACCTCCGGCGGTTGGGGTGATAAACAATCTTCGTCGGTAAATACGGATGCGAAAAAGTTATTTAGGATTGTAGCCATTTCATTTTCATCGTTCGTGTGGTTACCATTTTCATTAGCAAGCGGTCCGATACCACAAGTGAGTGACTTTTTATTATTTACATAGCTGAAAAATTCTTGAGTATTAGATTTACTTGTTTCCGCTATATATTCTTCAAGATTTGTCTTGCTTCGTTTTATTAATTTCTTGGTTTCGCGGCGAATTCTGTCCAACTCTAGTTTGTCAGCCTCGCTCTGAGACGATATGTACCTACTGTATACGCGTTTTTTAAGAGATAGGCTATTTTGAATTTCGTTATTCCACCATTTGGGTTTCTTCTTAGAAGCTGAACGTCTGTTACGATAGGGTACGCATATGCTTATGGCATTGTTCAATATTGTGGTGAAGGCCCCCCAAGATTTATCAATATCTGTTTCCGCCGTGATTTCAGTCCAGTCAGAATTATTTAGAATTGATCGGAGTCTTATGAAATTCGCTCTCTGATAATCAGGCACCTTTTCTTTACTAGGAGTTACTTTACTTTCTTTCATATTGATGCTGAATGTGATTGTTCGGTGATCGCTAGAACTAAAAATTGGACCAACATTTACTTCGTTAACTAGATCAGCTGTCGTTGAAAAGATAAGGTCAAGTATATTATTTTCCCGAGTCGGTTCTTGAACGTGTTGATGTAAATCACTTTCTAGTAAATTTGTGTACAGGTCGAGCCCTGTATGACAATTCAACGGTTCACCCCATCTTTTCACTGGCAAGTTAAAGTCCCCAACAATTACTGCCTCGCAACTGCTACTTGTTTCTAATAATAATTCACTTAATGCGTGGTCGCTATCAAGAGTCTGCCTTGGCGGTCTGTAGATAAGTCCAATTACTATTTTACGAGATTTATTTTTAATTTCAATGAAGACCGTGTCTACATTGGTTATAATATCTGTTTTCACGGATACTGGACGGAGAGAGTTGTGGATATAAAAGATAACGCCTCCACCCTGTCTGTTCTCTCTTTCATGACTAAAAATGGTATAACCCGGTAATCTATATTCCGCAATGAAATCTCTATTTGAAGTGTCTATCCAAGATTCTATGACTCCGATGATGTGATAATGATTTGTAGCTGCGAGGACTTCTGGGAGCTGGGAGGTGTGCCCAAGGTGCTGAGGGGGTGCCTGTGGTGTGTGTGTGGGGAGGGGACAGCTGCAGGGGTGTGCTGGGAGGTGTACCTAAGGTGCTGAGGGAGTGTCTGTGGTGTTTGAGGAGGGGGCAGCTGTAATGGTGTGCTAGGATGTGTACCTAAGGTGCTGAGGGGGTGCCTGTGGTGTGTGGGGAGGAGGCAGCTGTAGGGGGGTGCTGGGAGGTGTACCTAAGGTGCTGAGGTAGTGCCTGTGGTGTGTGGGGAGGGGGCAGCTGTAGGGATGTGCTGGTAGATGTACATAAGGTGCTGAGGGGTTGCCTGAAGTGTGTTGGGAGGGGGCAGCTGTAGGGGTGTGCTGGGATGTGTACCTAAGGTGCTGAGGGGGTGCCTGTGGTGTTTCGTGAGGAGGCTCTGTAGGGGTGGGCTGGAAGGTGTACCTAAGGTTCTGAGGGAGTGCCTGTGGTGTGTGGGGAGGGGGCAGCTGTACGGGTGTGCTGGGAGGTGTGCCCAAGGTGCTGAGGGGGTGCCTGTGGTGTGTGTGTGGGGAGGGGACAGCTGTAGGGATGTGCTGGGAGGTGTACCTAAGGTGCTGAGGGGGGTGCCTGTGGTGTGTGGGTAGGGGGCAGCTGTAGGGGTGTGCTGGGAGGTGTACCTAAGGTGCTGAGGGAGTGCCTGTGGTGTGTGGGGAGGGGGCAGTTGTAGGGGTGTGCTGGGAGGTGTGCCCAAGGTGCTGAGGGGGTGAAAGTGGTGTGTGGGGAGGGGGCAGCTGTAGGGGTGTGCTGGGAGGTGTACCTAAGGTGCTGAGGGAGTGCCTGTGGTGTGTGTGTTGGGAGGGGGCACCTGTAGAGGTGTGCTGGGAGGTGTGCCTAAGGTGCTGAGGGGGTGCCGGTGGTGTGTGTGTAGGGAGGGGGCAGCTGTAGGGGTGTGCTGAGAGGTGTGCCTAAGGTGCTGAGCGGGTGCCTGTTGTGTGTGTGTGGGGAGGGGGCAGTTGTAGGGGTATGCTGTGAGGTGTGCCTAAGGTGCTGAGGGGGTGCCTGTGGTGTGAGTGTGGAGAGGGGGCAGCTATAGGGGTATGCTAGGAGGTGAGCCTAAGGTGCTGTGTGTGTGGGGAGGACTCAGCTATAGGGGTGTGCTGGGAGGTGAACCTAAGGTGCTGAGGGGGTGCCTGTGGTGTATGGGGAGGAGGCAGCTGTAGAGGTGGTATGGAAGGTGTGCCTAAGGTGCTGAGAGGGTGCCTGTGGTGTGTGTGTGTGTGTGTGGAGAGGGGGCAGCTGTAGGGGTGTGCTGGGAGGTGTACCTAAGGTGCTGAGGGGGTGGCTGTGGTGTGTGTGTGCGGGGGAGGGGCAGCTGTGGGGTGTGCTGGGAGGTGCCCTAAGGTGCTGAGGGGTGGCTGTGGTGTGTGTGTGTGGGAGGGGCAGCTGTGGGGTGTGCTGGGAGGTGTACCTAAGGGTGCTGAGGGGTGCCTGTGGTGTGTGTGTGGGAGGGGCAGCTGTAGGGGTGTGCTGGGAGGTGTACCTAAGGTGCTGAGGGGTGCCTGTGGTGTGTGTGTGGGGGGAGGGGGCAGCTGTGGGAGTGTGCTGGGAGGTGTACCTACGGTGCTGAGGGGGTGGCTGTGGTGTGTGTGTGGGGAGGGGGCAGCTGTAGGGGTGTGCTGGGAGGTGTACCTAAGGTGCTGAGGGGGTACCTGTGGTGTGTGTGTGGGGAGGGGGCAGCTGTAGGGGTGTGCTGGGAGGTGTGCCTAAGGTGCTAAATGGAGTACCTGTGGTGTGTGGGGAGGGGGCAGCTGTAGGGGTGTGCTGATAGGTGTACCTAAGGTGCTGAGGGAGTGCCTGTGGTGTGTGGGTAGGGGGCAGCTGTAGGGGTGTGTTGTGAGGTGTTCCTAGTGTGCTGAGGGGGTGCCAATGGTGTGTGTGTGGGGAGGGGGCAGCTGTAGGGGTGTGCTGGGAGGTGTACCTAAGGTGCTGAGGGGGTTCCTGTGGTGTGTGATGAGGGGGCTGCTGTAGAGGTGTGCAAAGTGGTGTACCTAAGGTGCTAAGGGAGTACCTGTGGTGTGTGGGGAGGGGGCAGCTGTAGGAGTGTGCTGAGAGGTGTGCCTAAGGTGCTGAGGGGGTGCCTGTGGTGTGTGTGTGTGGGGAGGTAGCAGCTGTAGGGGTGTGCTGGGAGGTGTACCTAAGGTGCTGAGGGGGTGCCTGTGGTGTGTGTGTGTGTGGGGAGGGGTCAGCTGTAGGGGTGTGCTGGGTGGTACCCTAAGGTGCTGAGGGGGTGCTTGTGGTGTGTGTGTGGGGGGCTGGGGCAGCTCTATGGTGGTGCTGGGAGGTGTGCCTATGGTGCTGAGGGGGTGCCTGTGGTGTGTGCGTGTGGGGAGGGGGCAGCTGTAGGGGTGTGCCGGGTGGTGTGCCTAAGGTGCTGAGGGATTGCCTGTGGTGCGTGGGGAGGGGGCAGCAGTAGGGTTGTGCTGATAGGTGTACCTAAGGCGCTGAGGGAGTGCCTGTGGTGTGTGGGGAGGGGGCAGCTGTAGGGGTGTGCTGGGAGGTGTACCTAAGGTGCTGAGGGAGTGCCTGTGGTGTGTGGGGAGGGGGCAGCTGTACGGGTGTGCTGTGAGGTGTTCCTAGTGTGCTGAGGGGTGCCAATGGTGTGTGTGGGGAGGGGCAGCAGTAGGGTTGTGATGGGAGGTGTGCCTATGGTGCTGAGGGTGTGCCTGTGGTGTGTGGGGAGGGGGCAGCTGTAGGGGTGTGCTGTGAGGTGTTCCTTGTGTGCTGTGGGGGTGGCAATGGTGTGTGTGGGGAGGGGCAGCAGGGTTGTGCTGAGGGGTGTACGTAAGGTGCTGAGGGAGTGGCTGGGGTGTGTGGGGGGGGGGCCGCGGTGGGGGTGTGCGGGGAGGTGCCCAAGGTGCTGAGGGGTGCCTGTGGTGTGTGGGGAGGAGGCAGCTGTAGGGATGTGCTGGGAGGTGTACCTAAGGTGCTGAGGGGGGTGCCTGTGGTGTGTGGGTAGGGGGCAGCTGTAGGGGTGTGCTGGGAGGTGTACCTAAGGTGCTGAGGGAGTGCCTGTAGTGTGTGGGGAGGGGGCAGTTGGTGTGTGCTTGGAGGTGTGCCCAAGGTGCTGAGGGGGTGAAAGTGGTGTGTGGGGAGGGGGCAGCTGTAGGGGTGTGCTGGGAGGTGTACCTAAGGTGCTGAGGGGGTGCCTGTGGTGTGTGGGGAGGGGGCAGCTGTACGGGTGTGCTGATAGGTGTACCTAAGGCGCTGAGGGAGTGCCTGTGGTATGTGGGGAGGGGGCAGCTGTAGGGGTGTGCTGGGAGGTGTACCTAAGGTGCTGAGGGAGTGCCTGTGGTGTGTGGGGAGGGGGCAGCTGTAGGGGTGTGCTGTGAGGTGTTCCAAGTGTGCTGAGGGGGTGCCAATGGTGTGTGTGTGGGGAGGGGGCAGCAGTAGGGTTGTGCTGGGAGGTGTACCTAAGGTGCTGAGGGAGTGCCTGTGGTGTGTGGGGCGGGGGCAGCTGTTGGGGTGTGCTGTAAGGTGTTCCTAGTGTGCTGAGGGGGTGGCAATGGTGTGTGGGGAGGGGGCAGCTGTAGGGGTGTGCTGGGAGGTGTACCTAAGGTGCTGAGGGAGTGCCTGTGGTGTGTGGGGAGTGGGAAGCTGTAGGGGTGTGCTAGGAGGTGTACCTAAGGTGCAGAGGGGGTGCCTGTGGTGTGTGGGGAGGAGGCAGCTGTAGGCGTGTGCTGGGAGGTGTACCTAAGGTGCTGAGGGGGTGCCTGTGGTGTGTGGGGAGGAGGCGGTTGTAGGGGTGTGCTGGGAGGAGGCAGCTGTAAGCGTGTGCTGGGAGGTGTACCTAAGGTGCTGTGGGAGTGCCAGTGGTGTGTGGGGAGGGGGCAGCTGTAGGGGTGTGCTGGGAGGTGTACCTAAGGTGCTGAGGCGGTGCCCGTGGTGTGTGGAGAGGGGGCAGCTGTAGGGGTGTGCTGGGAGGCGTACCTAAGGTGCTGAGGGGGTGCCTATGGTGTGTGTGTGGGGAGGGGGCAGCTGTAGGGGTGTGCTGCTAGGTGTACCTAAGGTGCTGAGGGAGTGCCTGTGGTGTGTGGGGTGGGGGCAGCTGTTGGGGTGTGCTGTGAGGTGTTCCTAGTGTGCTGAGGGGGTGCCAATGGTGTGTGTGTGGGGAGGGGGCAGCAGTAGGGTTGTGCTGGGAGGTGTACCTAAGGTGCTGAGGGAGTGCCTGTGGTGTGTGGGGAGGGGGCAGCTGTAGGGGTGTGCTGTGAGGTGTTCCTAGTGTGCTGAGGGGGTGGCAATGGTGTGTGTGTGGGGAGGGGGCAGCAGTAGGGTTGTGCTGGGAGGTGTACCTAAGGTGCTGAGGGAGTGCCTGTGGTGTGTGGGGAGGGGGCAGCTGTAGGGGTGTGCTGGGAGGTGTGCCCAAGGTGCTGAGGGGGTGCCTGTGGTGTGTGTGTGGGGAGGGGACAGCTGTAGGGATGTGCTGGGAGGTGTACCTAAGGTGCTGAGGGAGTGCCTGTGGTGTGTGGGGAGGGGGCAGCTGTAGGGGTGTGCTGGGAGGTGTACCTAAGGTGCTGAGGGAGTGCCTGTAGTGTGTGGGGAGGGGGCAGTTGTAGGGGTGTGCTGGGAGGTGTGCCCAAGGTGCTGAGGGGTGAAAGTGGTGTGTGGGAGGGGCAGCTGTAGGGGTGTGCTGGGAGGTGTACCTAAGGTGCTGAGGGGGTGCCTGTGGTGTGTGGGAAGGGGGCAGCTGTACGGGTGTGCTGATAGGTGTACCTAAGGCGCTGAGGGAGTGCCTGTGGTGTGTGGGGAGGGGGCAGCTGTAGGGGTGTGCTGGGAGGTGTACCTAAGGTGCTGAGGAGTGCCTGTGGTGTGTGGGGAGGGGCCAGCTGTAGGGGTGTGCTGTGAGGTGTTCCAAGTGTGCTGAGGGGTGCCAATGGTGTGTGTGTGGGAGGGGGCAGCAGTAGGGTTGTGCTGGGAGGTGTACCTAAGGTGCTGAGGGAGTGCCTGTGGTGTGTGGGGAGGGGGCAGCTGTAGGGGTGTGCTGTGAGGTGTTCCTAGTGTGCTGAGGGGGTGGCAATGGTGTGTGAGGGGAGGGGGCAGCAGTAGGGTTGTGCTGGGAGGTGTACCTAAGGTGCTGAGGGAGTGCCTGTGGTGTGTGGGGAGTGGGAAGCTGTAGGGGTGTGCTAGGAGGTGTACCTAAGGTGCAGAGGGGGTGCCTGTGGTGTGTGGGGAGGAGGCAGCTGTAGGCGTGTGCTGGGAGGTGTACCTAAGGTGCTGAGGGGGTGCCTGTGGTGTGTGGGGAGGAGGCGGTTGTAGGGGTGTGCTGGGAGGAGGCAGCTGTAAGCGTGTGCTGGGAGGTGTACCTAAGGTGCTGTGGGAGTGCCAGTGGTGTGTGGGGAGGGGGCAGCTGTAGGGGTGTGCTGGGAGGTGTACCTAAGGTGCTGAGGCGGTGCCCGTGGTGTGTGGAGAGGGGGCAGCTGTAGGGGTGTGCTGGGAGGCGTACCTAAGGTGCTGAGGGGGTGCCTATGGTGTGTGTGTGGGGAGGGGGCAGCAGTAGGGGTGTGCTGATAGGTGTACCTAAGGTGCTGAGGGAGTGCCTGTGGTGTGTGGGTAGGGGGCAGCTGTAGGGGTGTGCTGTGAGGTGTTCCTAGTGTGCTGAGGGGGTGCCAATGGTGTGTGTGTGGGGAGGGGGCAGCAGTAGGGTTGTGCTGGGAGGTGTACCTAAGGTGCTGAGGGAGTGCCTGTGGTGTGTGGGGAGGGGGCAGCTGTAGGGGTGTGCTAGGAGGTGTACCTAAGGTGCTGAGGGGGTGCCTGTGGTGTGTGGGGATGAGGCAGCTGTAGGCGTGTGCTGGGAGGTGTACCTAAGGTGCTTAGGGGGTGCCTGTGCTGTGAGTGTGGGGAGGAGGCAGCTGTAAGGGTGTGCTGGGAGGTGTACCTAAGGTGCTGTGGGAGTGCCAATGGTGTGTGGGGAGGGGGCAGCTGTAGGGGTGTGCTGGGAAGTGTACCTAATGTGCTGAGGCGGTGCCTGTGGTGTGTGGGGAGGAGGCAGCTGTAGGGGTGTGCTGGGAGGTGTACCTAAGGTGCTGAGGGGGTGCCTGTGGTGTGTGGGGAGGGGGCAGCTGTAGGGGTGTGCTGGGAGGTGTACCTAAGGTGCTGCGGGGGTGCCAGTGGTGTGTTGGGAGGGGGCAGCTGTAGGGGTGTGCTGGGAGGTGTACCTAAGGTGCTGAGGGGGTTGCCTGTGGTGTATGTGTGTGGGGAGAGGGGCCGCTGTAGGGGTGTGCTGGGAAGTGTACCTAAGGTGCTGAGGGGGTGCCTATGGTGTGTGGGGAGGAGGCAGCTGTAGGGGTGTGCTGGGAGGTGTGCCTAAGGTGCAGAGGGGGTGCCTGTGGTGTGTGGGGAGGGGGCAGCTGTAGGGGTGTTCTGGTAGGTGAACCTAAGGTGCTGAGGGGTGCCTGTGGTGTGTGGGGAGGGGGCAGCTGTAATGGTGTGTAGGGTATGCTGTAGGGGTGTGCTGGGAGGTGTACCGAAGGTGCTGAGGGGGTGCCTGTGGTGTGTGTGTGGGGAGGGGGCAGCTGTAGGGGTGTGCTGGGAGGTGTACCTAAGGTTCTGAGGGAGTGCCTGTGGTGTGTGGGGAGGGGGCAGCTGTAATGGTGTGCTGGGATTTATGCCTAAGGTGCTGAGGGGGTGCCTGTGGTGTGTGGGGAGGAGGCAGCTGTAGGGGTGTGCTGGGAGGTGTACCTAAGGTGCTGAGGGGGTGCCTGTGGTGTGTGGGGAGGGGGCAGCTGAAGGGGTGTGCTGGGAGGTGTACCTAAGGTGCTGAGGGGATGCCTGTAGTGTGTGGGGAGGAGGCAGCTGTAGGGGTGTGCTGGGAGGTGTACCTAAGGTGCTTAGGGAGGGCCTGTGGTGTGTGGGGAGATGGCACCTGTAGGGGTGTGCTGCCAGGTGTACCTAATGTGCTGAGGGGGTGCCTGTGGTGTGTGGGGAGGGGCAGCTGTAGGGGTGTGATGGGATGTGTACCTAATGTGCTGAGGGGGTGCCTGTGGTGTGTGGGAAGGGGGCAGCTGTAGGGGTGTGCTGGGAAGTGTTCCTAAGGTTCTGAGGGGGTGTCTGTGGTGTGTGTGTGGGTAGGGGGCAGCTGTAGGGGTGTGTTGGGAGGTGTACCTAAGGTGCTGAGGGGTTACCTGTGGTGTGTGGGGAGGAGGCAGCTGTAGGGGTGTGCTGGGAAGTGTGCCTAAGGTGCTGAGGGAGAACCTGTGGTGTGTGGGAAGGAGGCAGCTGTAGGGGTGTGCTGGGAGGTGTGCTTAAGGTGGTGAGGGGGAGCCTTTGGTGTGTGGGGAGGTGGCAGCTGTAGGGGTGTGCTGGGAGGTGTACCTAAGGTGCTGAAGGAGTGCCTATGGTGTGTGGGGAGGGGGCAGCTGTAGGGGTGTGCTGGGATGTGTACCTAAGGTGCTGAGGGGGTGCCTGTGGTGTGTGGGGAGGGGGCAGCTGTAGGGGTGTGCTGGGAGGTGTACCTAAGGTGCTGAGGGGGTGCCTGTGGTGTGTGTGTGTGGGGAGGGGGCAGCTGTAGGGGTGTGCTGGGTGGTGTGCCTAAGGTGCTGAGGGGGTGCCTGTGGTGTGTGTGTATGGGGGGAGGGGGAGCTGTAGGGGTGTGCTGGGAGGTGTACGTAAGGTGCTGAGGGGGTGCCTGTGGTGTGTGTGTGGGTAGGGGACAGCTGTAGGGGTGTGATGGGTAGTGTGCCTAATGTGCTGAGGGGGTGCCTGTGGTGTGTGTGTGGCGAAGGGGCAGCTGTTAGGGTGTGCTGGGAGGTGTACCTAAGTTGCTGAGAGGGTGCCTGTGGTGTGTGTGTGGCGAAGGGGCAGCTGTTAGGGTGTGCTGGGAGGTGTACCTAAGTTGCTGAGAGGGTGCCTGTGGTGTGTGTGTGGGGAGCATGCAGGTGTAAAGGTGTGCTGGGAGGTGTGCCTAAGGTGCTGAGGGGTTGCCTGTAGTGTGTGGGGAGGGGGCAGCTGTAGGGGTGTGCTGAGAGGTGTACCTAAGGTGCTGAGGGAGTTCCTGTGGTGTGTTAGGAGGGGGCAGCTGTAGGTGTGTGCTGGGAGGTGTGCCCAAGGTGTTGAGGGGGTGCCTGTGGTGTGTGTGTGATGAGGGGGCAGCTGTAGGAGTGTGCTGGGAGGTGTACCTAAGGTGCTGAGGGAGTGCCTGTGGTGTGTGTGGAGGGGGCAGCTGTAATGGTGTGCTGGGATGTTGTAACGTACCTGCCGGCATACCAACACCGCAGAAGCCAGTTAAAAGCCAACTGGGAAAGTTGGGAATAATCCCTTGTACATGGCCATGGTTATATACCGGATCCAGTTTCTCCTCAGCCGAAACAATACCCGTAGAGGTCAATATGTCATAAGTAGATAAGGGAAGAGAGAAAGCTTGCTTGGCACCTGATATAAATCAGCAGAATCCTATATATATATATATATATATATATATATATATATATATATATATATATATATATATATATATATATATATATATATATATATATATATATATATATATATATATATATATATATATATATATATATATATATATATATATATATATATATATATATATATATATATATATATATATATATATATATATATATATATATATATATATATATATATATATATATATATATATATTTATACGTTAGGACTTAGAAATTAAGGGAAAATTAAGTTTAGAATTAACATACAAAAAGACAACCTCAGAAAGGCAGAGGAAGGATAGATTAATGTACCAAGCTGAAAGGCGAGAAGGAAAAGTGTTGGAACCTTGAGGTGGCCACGTCACCAGGAGAGGTAGCGAGGCAACCGCTCTGCCTGGCCAGATTCATTCTGGACTTAACCTTTCCGCACGGCACTGGTAAGCTCACCGCTCGCTAGAGTCCTGAGTGCCTGGGAGTGAGATAGCCCTAGCCGGCGTTCATCAGTGATTCATTCTGGACTTAACCTTTCCGCACGGCACAGGTGAGGGCGCGAGACAAGCTGAAGGCCGGTGTCCAGGGGTTAGACAAGGCGAGTGGCCCGCCACCTTGAAGCCGCCCCCATTGAGAGTCGGGAATGGACCCAGACGCCAGTGATGGACAAGGGTCATGCCCTCAGTCATGAGTGCCTGAATTGAGCCAAGGTAAGGGCGAGCCAGTCCAGTCCCTGCCCCCCCCGCGACCAGCAGGCTGGTGATGGGAGTAGAAGCGGCTCCGAAGCCCCCCTTTAGGCACGGCACAACAACATAGTGTAGCTCTCAGGCCTCCACCCAGCCAAGGAAATTGTCTAAACCGGGTAAGGGGCACCCGCTTGGTGGACTAGGGGCAAACAGTGACCTCACCCCCCCTTTAGCTGTAACAGTCTGGTCTTTCTCTCACACTTACTCTTGTCTTCCTGTTGTTGTTATGAGTGTTTTTTTTGTGTGTGTGCACGCCGGTGCAGGCAGTTGAAATCGGAGTGTCTAGCCAATCGTGCGGTAGCCCTGTGATATATCCCGACATGTGTTCATCTCTCTCGCGTGTAGCATTTGTCAATAAGAATATTAGGGGATTAGAAGAAAGGTTTTCACGTTTGTAAACAATACATGCTACACTTCCTTCGTCTAGTGAGGATATGGTTAGAACCAGAGACCCCTAGACGACTTTTTCTGGAAGAGGCTTAAGCCTTTGACTCCAGCTCCATAGCCTCAGTCAAAATATTAGGTAGGGTTTTCTTTTTTTTGGTGGATATTTTGAACTGTGTATTTAAATGCAATTGTGTATTAACCAAAACATGCTACACTCCCATCGGGAGTGAGGATTATTGTTAGGGGGAAGGGAACTTGGGAAGAAAATCAATAAATTGTCTTCTGCCTATGTCCTGTATTAATGCATACAGCCTTCCTAGCCTAAGGTGCAGTCTCGCAATCTCCCCCACCACGACCTCCGAAGGTAACCATGACCCCACACTACCACACTTGGGACTGAGGATACCATCTACCTCAAGGAACAACCCATAGTAAGCTGGGGAGCGACGGACACTATCTATCAGGTGGGACAGTTGTTAAAGTCAAGTGTTGCCAGGCCTGCCCGTGGCAGGGAGAGTCTGGGGACTAAACAGTTAGTTTAGTTCCGCCCCACCTGGTTCATAGAACTGCCGTTCCTCACTTACAGGCTTTGGGGGTTGTGCCATATTACAACCTCCTGGTGGCAGCTTACAGAGAGGGAACAGCAGGGAATCGAACCCAGCTGTACACTCTCTGAGGTTGAGGAATCTTAGCGTCACTATTTTTCCTCTTCCTCCCTTTTTTTATTTTTTTCAGCCTGTGATGGCCAGGGGTCGAACCCGGGGCTGTTCTATTGGTGTTTCAGCGGTGGGATTTCACTTTAACTAGTTGAGAATTGAACCATTGTGGGAAAGTAACTTATTAGAAACTCATTTTCGGTAAACTTTACAGAGTGAGTTCATGGTGGTTAGGTGTTAGACTGCACCTGAGAGGAAGGTTAGAATATAAGATTTTTTTGGTGTGCATTTAACCTTATATTATCTGTCTGGATTATGCCAAGGGTTGCCTTAGTGGGCCATAGTCAATTACCGGCACACTGGGAAAACGTGTCATGGGAATTGGAAGTATTTAGGGCTCCAGGAGGACATGCGTGTTCTTTCTTCGCAGACAGTCGGTTGACGGATGTGTTAAATAACAAATATGATGTTGTGTTACTGTGGCTAGGTAGCAATGACATTAAGGGTGATACAGTTGCCCAGATCTGGTGGATGAAATAATTAATATAGTCTATATCCTGGAAGAAAAGTGTGAAGCTGAAATAATACAAGTGCTTCTCGAGCCCAAGTTTTACCCATCTGAGTATCCGGTCGATAACAACCAGTATAGGCTCATTCAAAACGGGGTAAATAAGTGACTAAAAACAGTCCTCTCCAATTATTCGTTTCTAAGGTTCAACTCGACATTCTGGCAGTCTAATTTAGCCGCAGATGGGGTACACTTTACTCAGGAAGCCCAAGGTCTGATTAAAGAGAGAATTATACAAATTGTCAATAGTAAACTAGGAGGCGAAGAAAGTGAAGAAAGTAACGATTAATGAAGGTAAAATCAGACCATGGAGAACACCTGTCTTTTGGCGAGGTCTGTGACCTAACCTAACGTCCCTGCGGACCAATGGTAGACTGGGATCGAACTCTAATTCACAGGTCTCTCCAAAACTCGGCTGTCTCCCGGGAAAATTCTTCCCTGTTGTAGTAATTGTTATCATGTCAGACCCATTGGAAAACATGGAAGGAGCTGTCGGTGGTAAGGAGTGGCAGGGAGCCCCTGAACAGGAGTCATTCGAGGAGGATGCCAAAGCCCCTAAACAGGAGTTAGTCGAGGGGGATGCCAGGGCCCAACTAGAACGTACGCAGGAAGAACTTAGACAACTGAGGGGCATAGTCATAGAGCAGGTCAGGGCCATGCAACTGTTGGAACAACGGGTACAGGAACCACCCCAAAGGGTCGCCTCGCCTGCGAGAAGGTACACGAGTATCAAACCGAGGGACATCCCCACGCTACAACTTAGTCAGTTGGATGGAATCAAGGCCGCGGGAACATTGAGTCTTTTTTTTTATCAAATCGAAAGCTGTTCCATTCATGATGAAGGAAGGGTGAACATTGCCAAGGTTAGAGTCGATTCCGAGATCGCCTTGTTGTTAAGGAATGTACAGGAGAAGGGAAGGGCAAATACATGGGCCGGAGTGAAGACATTCTTTAGGGGAGAGTTCGCGGCGGACATCGCCTTTGATAGGGGATGGAAGGAAGTGGAAGGAATGAAGTATGATTGGGCGAAAAGCCCACAGGCCTTCACTAACGCCCTCATTTGTAAATACGCCCTGTTAGAAAGTACTTACCCCAGGGAAACCCTGCCAAATCGCAACCAATTTATCAAAAAGAAACTCTGGAGGGGACTAACCAAGGACACCAGAGACCGGGTCGAAACGTTCCTAGACCAGGAGTATCCCTTAAATAAGTTTGTAGATAGAATGGAATATGAAAGGCAGTTTCTGCTAGACAGAGCCAAGGCCTATGTCTGCACGGTCCCCGAAGACCGACCTAAGACCCTGCCAGAACCACAGGTAGGCACCACAGAATCCCCTATCGCAGGAAAAAGCGAAATGGGAGAGTTAAAAGAGACCATTAAGGGCTTAGCGGATAAGCTGCAAAGGTTGGAGTTCAACTCCGTGTATTGCCCCTATTGCAGAATCAACGGTCATTCGTATCGGGATTGCACTAGGCGCCCTCCTCCAGGGGCCTGTTTTGACTGCCTCAGGCAAAATTGTAGGCGCGGCTCGTCAAACTGCCCGGCGAGAACAAATCGTAGAAATTGATATACGGAGAGTCACACGTCACCTACTATCTCGGTAGTGGTCAATGGTCGGGTAGTACAAGCCTTAGTAGACACTGGTAGTGGGTATACCCTAGTTCGTCATGCAACAGCTTTGAGACTGGGAGCAGAGATCAATGAGAGAAGAATTCCTCCCAACCTTCAAGGAGTCACAGGATCCCCACTAAGAATCCTGGGAATGGTGTGCCTAGAAATAGGAATAGGTGAACAAGGCACCTCCAGGTTGTGGTTACCAGTAGTTCCCGACAATTACATCGGAAGTGATCTACTATTAGGATGTGACGTGTTAGGACAGGCCCCCATGACATGGAATAATAAGCAAGGTACTTTGGGGCGGTACAGTACACCCAATCCGCTACGTAGCCAAACGACACGGTAAAGTAGAACGAGTTCGCATAGTACCGGGGACGATCGAACCCTTCAGGCCCACCTTGAGAGTAAACAACCCGATCGAGATTCCATCCTTCCGGACTGAGTTGTACCCTCTCACGGTATCGGAGCTTCCGGGAACCATTTTGCTGGTATCCCCCCATCAAACCCCTAGGCACGATTTTGTCTGCAGAGTGACAGAGGAAAGGCAGGTGTTTGTTCCCATATATAATCCAAACAAAACTCACCAGATTTTCCGAAAAGGTACCTACCTCGGCTCCTACGAACCCGTGCAAGTCATAGAAGAGCTTAACTCACCGGGAAAAGGCCCAGATGTGGCGGAGAATAAGGTTCACGTGAACATTAGTATCGGTAATGATTTGCTCCCCCATGCTGACCACCCCAGGGACAAGGGAAGCCGAGAAGACAAACTGAAATCCCTGTTAGCTCTCCAAGATTTCAGCCATCTGTCGGAGGAGGAAAAGAAGGTCCTTTTTCATGTTATTAAGGAAAATAACGAACTATTCATTTTACACCCCTCAGAGATCGGGAAGATAAGAGCTCCACCGGTAAAGATTGCCGTAGAAATCCCTATTCCGGTTAGAGGACCCAAGTATAGGTATCCTGAGAAGGCCAAAGCAATCATAGAGAAATTAGTAGGGGACATGGAAGAGAAGGGGGTGATCGAGCCCTCTACAGCAGCCTGGTTGAGCCCTATCGTCTTGGTATCAAAACCAGACGGCTCCAAAAGGATGTGTTTGGATTATCGAGGAGTAAACAAACACTTAGCTACGGACATTTACCCATTACCCCGTCTAGAAGAACTAGTAGAGGTTGCGTCAGGGAACAAATACTATGCTACCCTAGATCTCAAGGAGGCATATTTTCAAGTAGAGCTGGAGGAAAACAGCAGAGATCTAACCACCTTCAGTGATGGAGTGTCCTTATACCGCTTTAAAAGACTCCCCTTCGGGTTGAGCTGTAGCCCAGCCATTTTCTCCAGACAAATTGCCCAGGTATTAACTCCTCTAATCAAGCAAGGATTGGTAAAGAACTATTTAGATGACATCGTTATTTTTGGGCCAGATTTCCAGACCTTGGTGGAACGGTTAAGTCAGCTCTTCGACACCCTCAGAGAAAAAGGGGTTAAGGTTAATATTAGTAAAAGCAAATTTGGGCAAAGACAAGTAAAATTCTTGGGGCACATCCTGTCCGAAAAGGGATGTCAACCAGATCCCGCTAATATCGAGGCCATAGTGGCCCAAAAGCCCCCAAGCAACATCAGGGAGGTGAGAAGATTCCTCGGCATGTGCGGGTTTTACAGGGAACATGTACCGAGCTATGCAGAAATTACCGCCCCTCTAACAGACTTAACCAGAAAAACACCCTTCCTGTGGACACAGAAATGTCAAAGGGCCTTTGAGCAAATGAAGGAGAAACTTACGCAGGCTCCTATACTGGTGAGAGCTGATGTAACCAAACCATTTTATGTCACCACCGACGCCAGCAATACCCATGTAGGAGGAGTACTAAGTCAGATAGCACCAGACGGCACCAATAGAGCCATAGGATATTTTTCAAAGAAGCTAAAGCCCACAGAAATTAGATACGCTACTGTGGATCGCGAGGCTCTCGCGGTCGTCCTCACCTGTCGGCAGTTCCATCATTATTTATGGGGAACCAAATTCACTATCATAACGGACCATCAACCCCTAGTTAGTATCTTCAAAAGGAAAACAAAATCTCCCAGAATGAACAGGTGGATATTAGAAATGAGAGAGTATAGCTTTAAAATTCAGTACATAAAGGGGAAATATAATGTGGCTGACCAGCTTTCTCGCCCGGTGCAATTAATACCTCCACCACCAGCAGACACCATCTTAGGAAAGACTAAGGAGGAAATCAGAACCTTGCAATTAGAAGAAGGCCGGTGGGTTCAGATGATTGAATATTTAGAGGGAGGAAATGTGCCCAGGAGGAATTTCCCACGTACCACCTTAAATCAGTTTGTGGTATGGGAAAGGGTTTTATATTATGCCATTACAAAAAAAGATGGAAGTGAACAGTTTTGCCTAGTTGTCCCAACAGCTCTTAAACAACAAGTCCTAGAACAGACCCATCCTCAGAAGGGACACCTAGGGATCGAGAAGACTTTGGCCAAGGTACAGGGCCTATACTACTGGCAAAACATGAAAGTAGATGTGATCATGTATGTGAGAAATTGTCTAATATGTCAACAGTATAAAGGCACTACTGGACTACAGCAACAATGGCAAGAGCTCCCCCCAGTGGAAAAGCCACTGGAGAGAGTTTGTAGCAGTCACCGCTCGAATCGCGTGTTCCTTCCCCTCAGTGACACATAAGAAAATGGTGCACTGCATAGAAGACTTTAAAATTCTGTGTGTTCATGTTCATCGTTAGTACCTGTCTCTGTCCGCGTCGTGTCTTCAATGTTTATCTTTCTTGTACTCGTTTACCTTTGACTGTCCGTCTATGTCCTTTTGTTGTCCACCGTTACACATTGCTATACACATACACCAACACTTAAATGTTAACCTACACAAACAATATTCACACAAACGCATACCCACACAAACACCTTTTCCTTGTGTTGTGTTTGTCTCAATGACTTGATGTATATTTTTCCAATAAAGCAACCCTAACGGATATTGAGTTTCTCTATCCGGGAACCTATTAGCACTTGCGAACACTCGCTACCACCAACAATTGGTGACCCTGCAGTGTTGCTAAGGTTCTAGGTGGCTTAAAACCAGTGCCGTTGAAGGGCACTTTCTCCCAGAGGGTGGACCTGAGTCAGAAGTATCTGATTCATTCGTCCTACCCTCTCCGGGGGCAATAAATCTCACCTCCGCTTGGGGTTCGTGGGATTGAGCCACGGGTCGGGAGAAATATTACGCCGTGGGCGTAGTTGCCACCTACAGGGTTTCTCCCCCGCCCTCCCCCAGGCGCCCTCTGTGCCCCTTCCCCCAGGCGCCCTCTGCGCCCCAGGCGCCCTCTGCGCCTTCCCCCAGGCACCCTCTGTGCCCCCTCCAGGCACCCTCTGTGCGCCTCTTCCAGGCACCCTCTATGCGCCTCCTCCAGGCTTCCTTAGTGCCCCCTGGTGCTCCTCCCAGCCCTCACCCACCCACCCACTCACCTCCTTCCTGCCTTTCCGCTGGTCCGGTGACTGAGACACGCACACCGTGTGACACACACACTAGACTCGGTGAACACTCAAAGACAGTGCGACACATTAAGACACAGTGCCACACACTCAGTGTACACGCCACACACAGACTCAGTGTACACGCCATACAGACTCAGTGTATACGCCACCACACACCGCAGACTCAGTGTACACGCAGACACAGTGTGACACCCCACTGGGATTACTATATCTGCCCCCTGGATTAACCACCGCCTCCTGGATCTACCACCGCCCTCTTGGATTATCCTACACTTGTGGATCTATGTGTACAGTGCAGTGTGTCCAGAAACAGTTCAGTGCAGCAAGTCCCCAGCAGCAGTTAGTGTCACAGTGTTCCCACTAAGTGTACAGTGTTGTTTTACAGTGCTTTCTTGGACATTGGTTCACTCCCCGGGCCACTGAGGTCCCTAGCACGCGCCAGTGCCTATACTACACGCAGTTCGTTCTACTCTCACGGACTGCCGTGGCTCCTGGCCCGTTGTACGCCAGCGCCCTTGCCAACACCGTTCAACTTCACCATGTCTGACGACGACAACTCTTCCGCTGCGGCGGCGGTGTCCTTCAAAGCGCCGCCCTTCTGCTCACATGACCCGTCCATATGGTTCTCGATTTTGGAGTGCGGATTCAAGACTGCCAAAATTACTAACAGCCTTACTCAGTACACTCACGCTGTTAGCCTCCTGCCCGCCGACGTCCTTCCACAAGTCTCTGACGTCATCGCCTCAGCCTACAACTTTGATCATGCCTATGAAGACCTGAAGACTGCCCTACTCCAACGCCTTCAGTCTTCTGTCGCCACCCGCCTCCGTGAACTCCTCTCCAAAGAAGAGTTGGGTAATGAGAAACCGACGGACCTCCTACGCCGCATGAAGCAGCTGCTCGGCGAAAAGTACCAGTCTTTCGACCCAGACTTGTTCAAACAGCTGTTTTACCAACGTCTGCCCCCTGCTGTCCAGCGCAGCCTCTTCAGCGTTAAGGACGACCTGAAGCCCGACGCCATTGCCAAGTTAGCAGACGAATTCATGGCAACTCTACCTGGACCGCTAACTTCCTCAGTGTCTTCCGTCGTCTCCGAAAGGACCACTCAATTTGACGAACTCGTCAAGGAAGTCTCCCTGCTCGCGACGAAAGTCACCTCTCTTGAGGAGCGGCTCGATCGCCGCCGCTCGCTCCCCCACTCCTCACCGACGTCGGCGCCGCTCCCGCTCGAAAAGCCCAGGACTCCGCTGGTACCACAACAACTTCGGCGAGAAAGCTACGAGGTGTACCACCCCGTGCACTTACAAGGCGTCAAACTCCAAGGACGAGCACTAGTGCAGCATAGCGCTCGTCATCAACCCTCGGCGCTGCTCCACCTTCATGATTGCCGTTCCAACACAAAGTTCCTGATTGACACCGGCGCTGATGTCAGTATTATCCCAGCAACCGCCAGTCAGCGAACTCTAACTCCACTCTTGCACCTGTACGCCGCCAACGGTACCAAAATACCTGTCTACTCGCGACACACCATGCAAGTGGACCTTTACCTACGACGTTGCTTCGAATGGACCTTCTACGTCGGGAACGTCTCGCAGGCAATCCTCGGAGCTGACTTCCTAAGGCACTTCAACCTCTTAGTCGACGTCAAAGGACGGAGGTTGGTTGACCCGCTCACTTCCATCTTCTCCAATGCTCAACCAGCACCAGGTGACAGCTCGCAACTTGCCGTCGTTCACAAGGACCACCAGTTCGCCGCCCTGCTCAATTCCTTTCCCACGCTGACACAACCCTATTCAGCCAGCCTGCCCGTCAAGCACCACGTTACGCATCACATAGAGACTACAGGACCTCCAGTACACGCCAAGGCCCGTCGCTTAGCTCCTGAACGCTACCGTCAAGCCAAGGCCGAGTTCGAGTCTCTGTTGCGTCAAGGTATTGTACGGCCCAGTAGCAGCAACTGGTCATCAGCCCTCCACGTCGTCCCCAAGAAGAACGGCGACATACGTCCCTGTGGAGACTACCGAGCCCTTAACTCGCGCACTAAGATGGACAGATACCCGGTGCCAAACATCCAGGAATTCTCGTCTCAACTTGCTGGTTCCACCATCTTTTCACGTGTGGACCTCGTCAAGGCCTTTCACCAGATTCCAGTCCACCCTGACGACATACCGAAGACTGCCGTCATCACGCCCTTCGGTCTTTTTGAATATGTCAGGATGCTGTTTGGACTCATGAATGCGGCCCAGACCTTTCAACGCTTCATCGACGAAGTTCTCCGCGGCTTACCCTTCTGCTTCGCCTACATAGACGATCTACTCATCGCTAGCCCGGATGAAGCCTCTCACAAACAGCACCTTCACCAAGTCCTCACCCGCTTGCAAGACTACGGAGTACAGATCAACGTGGACAAGTCTGAGCTCGGTGTTACTTCCCTCACCTTCCTTGGCCACACTGTTACTCCAGAGGCCATCGCTCCACTCAACTCGAGGACTGAAGCCATCCAGCAGTTCCCGAAGCCGTCCACCCAGCGCCAACTGAAGGAATTCCTGGGTATGGTTAACTTCTACAACCGCTTCGTCCCACACTGCTCTTTCATGCTCCAGCCCCTCTACGCCATGGTGAAGCCCTGCAAGCGTGGCCAGTCTCACTCTCGCCTGGACTCCGGACGCTGACGCCGCCTTTCTCGCTACTAAGAAGGCTCTCAGCGACACAGTCATGCTGTCCTTCCCTACCCATGACGCGGAGATCTCCATAGCAACAGACGCCTCCGACACTGGGACTGGTGCTGTCCTACAACAGTTCATCGACAACGCCTGGAAACCGATCGCCTTCTTCTCCCGTAAGCTCTCTAAGTCTGAAGCCAAGTACAGCGCTTACGACCGGGAACTTCTCGCCATCTTCAAGGCTGTCAAACGTTTCCGCTACTTCATTGAAGGCCGGCGTTTCCACGTGTTCACCGACCACAAGCCCCTCACTACAACCTTCCTGAGGAACAAAGACTCTTATACCCCACGTCAACTCCGCCACATGGACTACATCTCGCAGTTCACCACTGACATCCGGTACATCAAAGGTGCGGACAACGCTCCAGCTGACGCCCTCTCACGCAACATTACCGCTGTGACGTCCTCTTCACTTGATTACGCCGCCATAGCCGCCGATCAGTCCGGCGACGCAGAGCTGGAGAAGCTTCTGGACAACCCGGCGCTTAAAGTGAAGAAAATCACACTCCCAGGCACCAAGGTCACTCTCTACGCTGACGTCTCCACGGCCACCATCCGTCCCTACCTGCCACAGCGACACCGCTACCAGGCCTTCCGTCAGCTTCACGACCTCTCTCATCCTGGCATTCGAGCCTCGCAGCGCCTGATGACGTCCCGCTTCATTTGGGAGGGAATTAACAAAGACGTCAGACTATGGACCAAAACCTGCACTGACTGCCAAGTCTCCAAGGTGACGCGACACACACACTCTCCACCCGGCACCTTCACGCCCGTCACGGAGAGGTTCGACCATGTCCACATCGACCTTGTTGGTCCCCTGCCACCCTCCGCAGGCCACCGCTACATTCTCACCTGCGTAGATCGTTTCACACGCTGGCCCGAGGCCGCCCCCATCGCTGACATCACTACGGACGCCGTCGCCCACGCCTTCATCACTACTTGGGTCTCCAGGTTCGGCGTCCGTCTCAGCCTCACCTCAGACCGCGGCGGCCAGTTCGAGGCTAACGTGTGGAACAAAGTTATGACCCTCCTCGGCATCCGCCGCTACAGAACGTCAAGCTATCACCCGCAGGCTAACGGCATGGTCGAGCGCTTCCATCGGCAGCTGAAATCCTCCCTCATGGCATCCACCCAACGCGACAACTGGTCCTTGGCTCTTCCCTTGGTCCTCCTCGGCATCAGGTCCTCCCTGAAGGAAGACCTGCACCACTCCTCGGCTGAGCTAGTGTACGGCACCAACCTCCGGCTCCCAGGCGAACTGCTGGCGCCCACACCTGACACCGCCCCCTGCGGCGTCCAGGACTTCGCCGCCCGCCTCAAAGGTGCCATGAGGAGCCTCCAGCCGGTGCAGCCTCGCTCTTCCCCGAAGAAGACCTTCGTGAACCAGGACCTCGACACCTGCACCCACGTCTTCGTGCGCGTGGATGCCGTTCGGCGGCCCCTGCAGCAGCCCTACCAAGGACCCTACCGCGTCCTGAGACGGACCAGAAAGACTGTCACGATCGACAAACATGGTTCTCAGGACGCGGTCTCCATAGACAGGGTCAAGCCGGCGTACCTGCTGGCCCCAGAACAGGCGCCCCATCTCTCCGTCGCCGAAACAACACCGTCTGCACCAGTCCGCACCAGGAAGATATCGTTCCTTCTATGAAGTCACTGGGGGGGGAATATCTGTAGCAGTCACCGCTCGAATCGCGTGTATCTTCCCCTCAGTGACACATAAGAAAATGGTGCACTGCATAGAAGACTTTAAAATTCTGTGTGTTCATGTTCATCGTTAGTACTTGTCTCTGTCCGCGTCGTGTCTTCAATGTTTATCTTTCTTGTACTCGTTTACCTTTGACTGTCCGTCTATGTCCTTTTCTTGTCCACCGTTACACATTGTTATACACATACACCAACACTTAAATGTTAACCTACACAAACAACATTCACACAAACGCATACCCACACAAACACCTTTTCCTTGTGTTGTGTTTGTCTCAATGACTTGATGTATTTTTGTCCAATAAAGCAACCCTAACGGATATTGAGTTTCTCTATCCGGGAACCTATTAGCACTTGAGAACACTCGCTACCACCAACAAGTTAGCCTCGATCTGACTGACATGGTTGCTGGAACCCAGGAGTACCGCTATGTATTAACCATCTGTGATCATTATTCCCGTTATGTAAAATTTTATCCACTTAAGACCAAACATACGGATGGCGTCTGTGAAGGATTTAAAAACTATATCATGGATTTCGGAACGCCAAAAACACTGTTAACGGATAATGGGAAAGAGTTTACCGCGCAAAGTTTTCGAGACCTGTGTGGCAGATATAAAATCACGGCCGCTCTGATGACCCCGTACCACCCTCAAGGAAACAGTATTACGGAACGTATGCACCGCACCATGAAAAGTGTGTTAGCCTGTCTATGCCAAGGGTACCCGTTAAGGTGGCCAAAACTACTGTTACAGTGTCAATCCATATTGAACACAGCCGTACACACAACCACCGGTGTCTCCCCTTATTATGCGTTCTTTTCACGACCCCCCCCTCGCTTGATTAGTAGTGATTTACCGGACACGGGAGCGAGTGAGGAAGGTATCCGTGAAGCCCACGAGATAATCAAAGAAACTCACCAGAAAATGGCTCGCAGATACAGAGCAGTCGCGAATAGAACGCGTAAGAACCAAAAGGTGGAAGTAGGTACCTTGTGTGGGTTAGAGGAAGTAACACAACCAAGCACTAGTAGAAAATTAAATGTGAAGTGGAAAGGACCATACCGGGTTGTGGAAGTTATGAGAAATGGTGGTGCATACGTGTTGACCAATGTGTTTACTGGACAGGAGATTCAGAGGGCCGCAGAAAAGGTAAAACCGTACAATGGGTCGGAAGAGTGGTTAGTGGAGGCACAGGAGATAAATCTTCCTGAGGAGAAAGAAGAGGAAGAACCATCACCCCCTAGAGTCCGTAGACCGCCACGTAGATATATTGAAGAGTGTTGAGGGAGTTTGATGTTAACCTAAACTGTAAGAGGTAGGATTGCTGGAAAGAAAGATACGGATGTAACCAATGTTTTATGTTATGGGTTGTAAGTGGTAAAGAAAGGGAGTGTTGATAAGTAAGTACGGTAAGGAAAAAACCTTTGGAGACGCTAATGAATTACCCTAACGTCCTGGGGACTGATGGTAAAGTGGGATCGACCCCATATTCATTAACCTCCCCAATGCGTTTCCCTCCAAGATTCAGATGATGATTATACTTCCCCCTTTCTTAGCCATAAAAATGAACAGGATGTTTTGGAAGAATAGTATCGTTCGTCCTAAGGTATCTAGTGTTCTATGTTATCTATGGTATTGTAAGTAATGAAAGATTATATTCTCAACCACCTATATCAACGTCAGGCAAACCTGTGCACATGTAGATGTTTTGGAATGAACTGGGGTTAGGCAAGGGTGAAGCTGAAACTCCTGGAGAAAGAGTAATAGTTCACTAGTGGTAGTGTATCCACGAATGTGACCTTTGTATTAGGGTGAAACTTCCGTCCGCCTCGATTTATTAATGTCATGAAATCTACTGCCTTAATTATAAGTCGGCAGCAGCACGCAGCTACAGTCTACCCAATCTGGTACGGGGACATTCACTTCAGGACTTCCTAGGCGCTGAACTAAACTTTGCACGCCTTGCTGCGGAAACGGATGGCGAAAATGTCAGTGGGTGTATGAACCGATTTATGTGTTTTGTTTTTGTATATGTGAGGATTATTTATATTTTGTGTTTTGAATTATAAGTGTATTCTGTTACAATTTTTGTTGGTTATGTAAGGTCAAGGGTGCACTGTGTTTAATCTTAGGAACGAGAGCGAGGGAGGCTAGTCTCGTCTGACACTCCTTACCTGTAGCCAGGTTACTAAGAGGAAGGCTGGGGCAGTGAACCCATGACAGATAATCGAGCCATGCCAGGTGAGGCATCTTTGCTTTTGTTTAAGCAGGAAACGGGATTCAAGTATAGAATACCCGTAGGAAGTAAGCCCCAGGGTGGCCGTTAGGTTGGGCAGGCCCTAGTTGTATTATGGTACTACCGTGTTAGGGTAGGTGTTGTATTGTTGAAATCATGGAGCAGTGCTAAGTCGCTGTCTCTGTGCCACACGGACGCCTGATAGGAGAAGGAGGGTAGAGTTGGTTGATTAATGATATCCAAAGTATAATAACATAGTGCCTTAGTGGAAGGAAGGTATTAGGCTTCGGGAGAAACTAGGATCTTAAGGGAGGTGACACTATTGTAACGTACCTGCCGGCATACCAACACCGCAGAAGTCAGTTAAAAGCCAACTGGGAAAATTGGGAATAATCCCTTGTACATGGCCATGGTTATTAACCGGATCCAGTTTCTCCTCAGCCGAAACAATACCCGTAGAGGTCAATATGTCATAAGTAGTTAAGGGAAGAGACCGAGAAAGCTTGCTTGGGTTGGCACCCCTGATATGAATCCACTTGCACGCATGTATATTTTTGTATATATTTATACGTTACTAGAAAATAAGGGAAAATTAAGGTTAGAATTAACACACAAAAAGACAGCCTCAGAAAGGCAGAGGAAGGATAGATTAATGTACCAAGCTGAAAGGCGAGAAGGAAAAGTGTTGGAAACATGAGGTGGCCACGTCACCAGGAGAGGTAGCGAGGCAACCGCTCTGCCTGGCCAGATTCATTCTGGACTTAACCTTTCCGCATGGCACAGGTAAGCTCACCGCTCGCTAGAGTCCTGAGTGCCTGGGAGTGAGAGATAGCCCTAGCCGGCGTTCATCAGTGATTCATTCTGGACTTAACCTTTCCGCACGGCACAGGTGAGGGCGCGAGACAAGCTGAAGGCCGGTGTCCGGGTTAGGCAAGGCGAGTGGCCCGCCATCTTGAAGCCGCCCCCATTGAGAGTCGGGAATGGACCCAGACGCCAGTGGTGGACAAGGGTCATGCACTCAGTCATGAGTGCCTGAATTGAGCCAAGGTAAGGGCGAGCCAGTCCAGTCCCTGCCGCCCCCGCGACCAGCAGGCTGGTGATGAGAGTAGAAGCGGCTCCGAAACCCCCCTTTAGGCACGGCACAACAGCATATAGTGTAGCTCTCAGGCCTCCACCCAGCCAAGGAAATTGTATAAACTGCAGGGGCATCCGCTTGGTGGACGAGGGACAAACAGTGACCTCATCCCCCCTTTAGCTGTAACAGTCTGATCTTTCTCTCATACTTACTCTTTTCTTCCTGTTTTTGTTATGAGTGTTTTTATTTGTGTATGCAAGCAAGCTTTCTCGCTCTCTTCCCTTATCTACTTATGACATATTAACCTCTACGGGTATTGTTTCGGCTGAGGAGAAACTGGATCCGGTTAATAACCATGGCCATGTACAAGGGATTATTCCCAATTTTCCCAGTTGTATTTTAACTGGCTTCTGCGGTGTTGGTATGCTGGCAGGCATGTTACATACCTAAGGTGCTGAGGGGGTGGCTGTGGTGTGTGTGTGTGTGTAGGGGTCAGCTGTAGGGGGGTGCTGGGAGGTGTACCTAAGGTGCTGAGGGGGTGCCTGTGGTGTGTGTGGGGAGGGGGCAGCGGTAGGGTGTGCTGGGAGGTGTACCTAAGGTGCTGAGGGAGTGCCTGTGGTGTGTGGGGAGGGGGCAGCTGTAGGGGTGTGCTGGGAGGTGTACCTAAGGTGCTGAGGGGGTGCCTGTGGTGTGTTGGGAGGTGGCAGCTGTAGGGGTGTGCTGGGAGGTGTACCTAAGGTGCTGAGGGGTGCCTGTGGTGTGTGGGGAGGGGCAGCTGTGGGGGGTGCTGGGAGGTACCCAAGGTGCTGAGGGGGTGCCTGTGGTGTGTGGGGAGGGGGGAGCTGTAGGGGTGTGCTGGGAGTTGTGCCTAAGGTGCTGTGGGGTGCCTGGGTTGTGTGTGTGGGTGTGTGTGTGTGTGGGGAGGGGGCAGCTGTAGGGGTGTGCTGGGAGGTGTACCTAAGTTTCTGAGGGGGTGCGTGTGGTGTGTGTGTGGAGGTGGCCGCTGTAGGGGTGTGCTGGGAGGTGCACCTAAGGTGCTGAGGGGGTGCCTGTGGTGTGTGTGTGGGGAGGGGGCAGCTGTAGTGGTGTGCTGGGAGGTGTATCTAAGGTGCTGAGGGGGTGCCTGTGGTGTGTGTGTGTGGGGAGGGGGCAGCTGTAGTGGTGTGCTGGGAGGTGCCTATGGGCCCCATTCACAGTCGTCTGGTACGCACCATAACCAAAGGTCGTTACCATCGCCTCGATCCGCTTTCACATTCGCTGTTTTCGTGGTATCGGCGACTACCAGCGTTTTAATGATCATGACAAGACGAAGGCGCGTGATTCGGCAGCGTTGGTATGCCGGAGCGGTGGGAAATGTCAACATTACATCAGCTGAGCGGAGGATTATGAAGGAGTAATATGAAAAATAATATGATGAAAAAATGTGGAGTGTCTCGCTGATACACCCCTCAAAATTAATTGCTGATAGCCTAATATTTCCTAGGCGGAAAATGTGAAATAATGGTGAGAAGTATTCACTAAAGTTCTCTTATATTAGCAGATGTCAGCAAGACAGGCTCTTCACCTATATCATTTACTTTTATTCATTATTCACAATTTTTATCAGACTTCACATTTATTCTTTACTTAATGGGCTGATTTCGTTTTATATATATATATATATATATATATATATATATATATATATATATATATATATATATATATATATATATATATATATATATATATATATATATATATATATATATATATATATGGGGGTTTGTTTTTTTATATATATATATATATATATATATATATATATGCCCTATGCATATATATTAGGCTAACTAGATTAATACAAGTTTGACAAAGAAGGCATAACAGGTGAATAATGAATAATAAATAATACGTGTTATGCACCTGAAAGGTGCCCTGCAAATTATTGTCCAGATCCAGACAAGTATGGAAGTCCTCCCTTCTTCTTTGTTGTTACACTACCATTGCAGCCGTGTAACGTGTTGCTGTATTGTTTAATATTTTTTCACATCTATTTAAAGAAATAATATAACCATTTGAGAGCAAGAATTTGTGTTACTTACTAATTAATGTCATTGGTAAACAATAATGTTCTTTCAGCTGTGCTTAGCGAGTATCCTGCATTTGCCCCTAGGTTGTAGTCCATATGTACAGTCCCTTATGTCTGCTCCCTTGACTAAATCAAGGCCTTTATTTTTTTAGCACTTGTCCCCTACCATTGTATCTTTTTAGTTTCCTGGTGTTACTTACACATGTATCCTTAGTTGTATAATCACACTGTACTGCCTGGGGATTGGGATGGCATGCTCCTCCCTTCTCCTTTGTTGTTTTACTTGCAACAATAAACTATCAATCAAGCTCCATTGGAGCCCTGGCTACCAGAGCTCCATTACCAGAGGTTCCAATCTCTGGTACTGATGCAAACAAACAGTGCCACGAGAGACGACTGTGAAAGCGGATTTCTTGTTGGTAGCGGCGATCGCCGCTCATTGGTAACGATCAACACAATTAACGTGAATGTGAAAGCCGCCGTAAGGTGCTGAGGGGGTGCCTGTGGTGTGTGTGTGTGGGGAGGGGGCAGCTGTAGGGGTGTGCTGGGAGGTAGGTTCCCCTTTGATTTAGGTCTACGTAGGTTCCCAGTTGATTTAGGTCTACGTAGGTTCCCCTTTGATTTAGGTCTACGTAGGTTTCCCTTTGATTTAGGTCTACGTAGGTTCCCCTTTGATTTAGGTCTACGTAGGTTCTCCTTTGATTTAGGGGCCGTTTTCACAGTCGCTGTTTTCCTAGTATCGGCGACTACCAGCGAGGTGACGGTCATGACAAGACGAAGGCGCGTGATTCGGCAGTGTTGGTATGCCGGAGCGGCGGGAAATGTCAACATTACAATCAGCTGAGCGGAGTATTATGAAGGATAAATGTGAAAAATAGACGTACAAAGAGTAAACGTAAAGAATAAAAAAATAAAAAATGTGTGCTGTACGTAATAAACCGCTCGAATCTGCTGACAGCCTAATATTTCCAAGGGATAACAGGTGAATATTTATTTCATAATGGTGACAAGTATTAAAGTTCTATTGTTTAGCATTTGTCAGCAAGACAGACTCTTCACCTATATATATTCATCACATTTGTTCATTATTCACACTTATTTAGCAGACTTAACATTTTTACATAACTGCTGATTTCGTTATATGTCAATTGATGAAAGAACAGAGAGAGGGATAGAATCCGAAAGAGGGCAGTTTAGAAAGCAAAGACTTGTGCCAGACTCTATCGAAGGCTTTCGATATGTCTAGCGCAACAGAGAAAGTTTTACCGAAACGGCTAAGAGAGGATGACCAAGAGTCAGTTAAGAGAGCAAGAAGATCGCCAGAAGAACGCCATTTACGGAACCCATACTGGTGATCAGATAGAAGGTTTGAAGTGGAAAGTTGTTTTTGAATCTCTCGGTTAAGGATTGATTCAAAAGCTTTAGATAGACAGGAAAGTAAAGCTATAGGGCGGTAGTTTGAGGGATTCGAACGGTCACCCTTCTTAGGCACAGGCTGTATGAAGGCGTACTTCCAGTAGGAAGGAAAGGTAGATGTTGATAGGCAGAGACGAAAGAGTTTGACCAGGCATTGTGTCAGCACGAAAGCACAGTTTTTAAGGACAATAGGAGGCAGTCCATCAGGTCCATAAGCTTTCTGAGAGTTGAGGCCAGAGAGGGCATAGAAAACATCATTTGGAAGAATCTTAATAATTGGCATAAAGAAGTCAGAAGGGGATGAGTAGGAGGAATATGCCCAGAATCGTCCAGGATGGAGTTCTTACAGAAAGTTTGAGCGAAGAGTTCAGCCTTAGAGACAGATGAGATGGCAGTGCTGCCGTCAGGGTTAAGGAGAGGAGGGAAAGAGGAAGAGGTGAAATTGAAGAAGATATTTTTGGCTAGATGCCAGAAGTCACGGGAAGAATTAGAGAAAGCTACTGCTACTACTACTACTACTACTACTACTACTAATAATAATAATAATAATAATAATAATAATAATAATAATAATAAAAATAGTAATAACAATAAAATAAATAATAAACATACAAAACAAATAAAATAAATTTCGACCATTATCGTATTTGTATTTGTAAAATAAAAATAACAAAACGCGCCAAGCGGCGCCAGATGGATTTGGTGGATTCAAATCCAGTAACGGATCCTGCCCACCCCTACTGTACTGTACTCACAGCGCCCCAGCCACGCAGCCAGTCAATTGTCGCCTCGTGGGCACTGGGCAGCCTGGGCAGGTCACTGAGGTCAATACACTTCACACAACGAACCGAGAACAAAGTAAGTTTTCCTCGTAGTTTGAGTACATAATTTTGACATCAAAATTCGTATACCGTAAGCTGCTATATTAAGCCCCGTCCACACAGATCTAATTTTTCATTGCAATGCTAGCAAATATTATAAATAATAGACAAGAAATATATATATATATATATATATATATATATATATATATATATATATATATATATATATATATATATATATATATATATCAGTGGGGGCATACGCCGGGGGGCGCGTCGCCTCGCCTACCCTACGACCCCAAGCCCGGGGGTCCCTCCGGGCGAGTCTCCATGCAGGCCCCTTTCTCAATCCGAGTACTTCCTGGCATGATCTATCAACTTGCTCAAGCCACGAACTCCGTGGGCGTCCCCTTGGCCTCCTCCACTCAGGATTGTCTCTTACAGAGACAACCCGATGAGGAGGATCAGTTTCTGGAAAACGTTGACGTTGCGTTGACGGACTATATAGATAATATATGTCGAATCACTCTCACGGAGAAGTCGCCGGTTTGACACAAAGTCGTTCCAGCTATATTCCATGATTCTGCGTAGACATTTATTACCAAAGGCATCAATCCGCCTCTCCAAGTCCACATTTAGTGTCCATGTCTTACAACCATAGAGTAAGACAGGGACCACAAGGGACTTGAAGACCTGGATCTTTGTTCTTCTGCACAGATATCGAAAGCTCCATGTACTCGTATTGAGCAAGTCCATAACACCATGGGCCAGGCCAATCCGCTGTAAGACTTCCTGGCCAGACTCACCGTTGTTATGAACTACGCTACCAAGATACGTGAAACTTTCTGAGATCTCAACGTCCTCGTCACACGCATGAACAGACTGTACTATTTCATCCAGCAAGCCTCCAAACACCTGTACCTTGGTCTTGACCCAGGAGACCTGAAGTACCAAGGGCTTCGCCTCCTCGTGCAGTGCCTCGAGAGCCATCACCAAAACCTCCAGCGACTCCGCCAGGATTACTGCATCATCAGCAAAAACAAGGTCAGTGACCCTGGTATTGCCAATGGATGCTCCGCAATCCATAACTCTGCCCAATACCCAGTCCATACAAATGTTGAAAAGTGATGGGGAAAGGACACAGCCCTACCTCACTCCCGCATTCAAGAGAAAGAAGCTGGGCAAGCCCCCCCTCACACTTCACAGCACTCTCTGTTCCAGATTACAGGCCAGTCAGCAAACCAATAGTCCTCGCAGGAATCCCACGGAGTCGCAGAAAATCCCACGTCGGCGCTCCACCAGTACGCAAAGTGCTAGGATACAGTCAGTTGTTGACTTACCAGGCGTGAACCCAGACTGTTCAGGTCTCAGCAGCTTCAGCAGCTGGCTGCGAATTCGCATCAGTAATAGGTGGGCAAGCACCTTGCCTTGCACACTGAGCAGTGTAATACCACGGTAGTTGTTGCAGTCCTGGCGGTCCCCTTTCCCTTTCCAGATAGGGACGACCAACCCACTCTTCCAGTCAGGAGAAATAGTACCGGACTGCCATACGGCAGTCAAGACCGCATGCAACCAGCGGTTCATAGCCTCACCTCCAGCTTTGAGCAGCTCCGCACTAATGTTACATCCTCCAGGTGCCTTCCCACCCCTCAACTTGGCCACAGCCTCTCTGACCTCAACCAGAGAGGGTGGACTTTCGTCAATGGGTGGATCAGCATCCACAACCTACAACCCAGCAACTGGAAGCTGCCCAAGTGGAGGGTCCGCCATGTACAGCTGCTCAAGTACTCAGCCCAACGAGCCCTCTGCCCATCCATGTCCGACACGAGGCAGCCGTCAGCTGTTCGGATAGCGCTCACCTGAGAGGAAGACTTGGAGCGGAGCTTCTTCAGGGCTCGGTAAGCAGGTCGAAGGTCATTCGCATTTAAATGGCCCTCGACTTCCTCAGCGAGACCCCTGACATACCTCTCCTTGTCTCTCCTCAGGAGAGCTCTAGTCCTACGTGACAGAGCCCTGTATTGGTCCTGATTCCCAGCAAGTCTGGCAGCGCGACTCTCCTCAATATTCTCCAGCGTCTCCACCGAGGCAAAGCCACTCCAAGATCTCGGGTGCTCTCCAATGCACTACTTGGCAGCTTGCAGAGTCTCACGTTTGAAGGTATCCCACAGTTCTACAGGGTCCTCCAAGGTGCCGAGCACTTCGAACCGATTTGAGACTGTCACTGCATACTCCTGAGCACATGCCTGGTCCTTCAGCCTCTCGAGATGGAACACATTAGTGTTGTATCTTGAGATTCTTCTTGACCTGACATGAAGCTTGAGTGTTGCAACAACAAGCCTATGGTCAGTTGCAAAGAACTCAGCCCTCCGGTAAACCCTGCAGTTCAGAAGGATCCTCCAACGAGTGGTTACAAGAATGTAGTCGATCTTCTTAGCTACTCCTCCGGCATCGCTATACCAAGTCCAGCGGTGCAGCTCTGGTCTCTGGTACCAGGAACCCGCAATTCTGAGCCTTCTGGATTTTACAAAATTCAGGAGAGAGCTGTTGATGTTCCTGGTACCAGAACCGTGGGGACCAACACATAGCTCGTAGCCAACTCTGTCAGTGCCAGTAGTAGCATTGAAGTCGCCAAGACAATGAGTGTGTCCCGGGAAGGGCACTGATCTAATACGGAGGCGAGTTTGGCGTAGAACATCTCCTTCTCTTCAGTTTCACGCATCTCAGTAGGAGCGTACACTGCAACAAGAGACATGAAGCCCGGTGTGTGCTTCAGCCTCACTCGCATTGTACGCTCATCAACCGGAGTAACCTCAACCACAAATGGCAGCAGTTGGCTGGAGATGCCCATAGCTACCCACTTGACAAGGAAGCCATTCCTCATGCTGAACCAGTAGAAGATGTACCCCCCTTGCTGATCTCGCCACTGCCTGGCCTCCTTGTCTCAGAGAGTGCCACTATGTCCACCCTCAGCCTTGAGCTCATTTGATAGGTAGGGCAGTCGGTCATCGTCCGAGAGGCTCCGGACGTTCCAGGAGCCCACACTCTGAGCCCTCCGAAGGTTTTATATATATATATATATATATATATATATATATATATATATATATATATATATATATATATATATATATATATATATATATATATATATATATATATATATATATATATATATATATATATATATATATATATATATATATATATATATATATATATATATATATATATATATATATATATATATATATATATATATATATATATATATATATATATATATATGGTATGGCGCCCATCTTCTATAGAGGGGTTGCATGTGACGTTATCATCAGCGATCAGCTGATCACTTCAGCTGCTAAGGCCCAGGCCCGCCATTTTGGGAGGCAAATATTTACCGCAAGAGAGCTCCTCAGCTTTTCCCCGCCATGTTACTGTGTTGGTGTTTGTGTTAGTGGCCCATCTATTACAGTGTGGGTGTGTGTGTTAGTGTCCATCTGTTACTGTGGGTGGTGTAAAATTACCCATCTATTACTGTGTGGGTGGGTGTTAGTGTCCATCTATTACTGTGTGGGTGTGTTAGTGGCCAATCGATTACTGTGTGGGTTGGTGTGTTAGTGTCCATCTGTTACTGTGTGGGTGGGTGTGATAGTGGCCCATCTATTACTGTGTGGGTAGGCGTGTTAGTGTCCATCTATTACTGTGTGGGTGGGTGCGTTAGTGGCCCATCTGTTACTGTGTGGGTGGGTGTGATAGTGGCCCATCTATTACTGTGTGGGTTGGTGTGTTAGTGTCCATCTGTTACTGTGTGGGTGGGTGTGATAGTGGCCCATCTATTACTGTGTGGGTAGGCGTGTTAGTGTCCATCTATTACTGTGTGGGTGGGTGTGTTAGTGGCCCATCTATTACTGTGTGGGTGGGTGTGTTAGTGTCCATCTGTTACTGTGTGGTGGGTGTGATAGTGGCCCATCTATTACTGTGGGTGGGGTGTGTTAGTGTCCATCTATTACTGTGTGGGGGTGTGTTAGTGGCCCATTTATTACTGTGTGGGTGTGTTAGTGTTCATCTATTACTGTGTGGGTGTGTGTGTGTTAGTGGCCCATCTATTACTGTGTGGGTGGGGGTGTTAGTTGCCCATCTATTACTGTGTGGGTGTGGGTGTTAGTGGCCCATCTATTACTGTGTGGGTGTGGGTGTTAGTGGCCCATCTATTACTGTGTGGGTGGGTGTGTTAGTGGCCCATCTATTACTGTGTGGGTGTGGGTGTTAGTGGCCCATCTATTACTGTGTGGGTGTGGGTGTTAGTGGCCCATCTATTACTGTGTGGGTGTGTGTGTTAGTGTCCATCTATTACTGTGTGGGTGTGGGTGTGTTAGTGTTCATCTATTACTGTGTGGGTGTGGGTGTTAGTGGCCCATCTATTACTGTGTGGGTGGGTGTTAGTGGCCCATCTATTACTGTGTGGGTGTGGGTGTTAGTGGCCCATCTATTACTGTGTGGGTGTGTTAGTGGCCCATCTATTACTGTGTGGTGTGTGTTAGTGGCCCATCTATTACTGTGTGGGTGTGGGTGTTAGTGGCCCATCTATTACTGTGTGGGTAGGCGTGTTAGTGGCCCCTCTATTACTGTGTGGGTGGGTGTGTTAGTGACCCATCTATTACTGTGTGGGTGTGTGTGTTAGTGGCCCATCTATTACTGTGTGGGTAGGCGTGTTAGTGGCCCATCTATTACTGTGTGGGTGGGTGTGTTAGTGACCCATCTATTACTGTGTGGGTGTGGGTGTTAGTGGCCCATCTATTACTGTGTGGGTAGGCGTGTTAGTGGCCCATCTATTACTGTGTGGGTGGGTGTGTTAGTGGCCCATCTATTACTGTGTGGGTGTGGGTGTTAGTGCACCATCTATTACCGTGTAGGTGGGTGTGTTAGTGGCCCATCTATTACTGTGTGGGTGGGTGTTAGTGACCCATCTATTACCGTGTGGGTGTGGGTGTTAGTGACCCATCTATTACTGTGTGGGTGTGGGTGTTAGTGTCCATCTGTTACTGTGTGGGTGGGTGTTAGTGACCCATCTATTACTGTGTGGGTGTGGGTGTTAGTGACCCATCTATTACTGTGTGGGTGTGGGTGTTAGTGTCCATCTATTACTGTGTGGGTGGGTGTTAGTGACCCATCTGTTATCGTGTGGGTGTGGGTGTTAGTGTCCATCTGTTACTGTGTGGGTGGGTGTGTTAGTGTCCATTTCTTACTGTGTGGGTGGGTGTGTTAGTGTCCATCTCTTACTGTGTGGGTGTGGGTGTTAGTGGCCCATCTATTACTGTGTGGGTGTGGGTGTTAGTGTCCATCTATTACTGTGTGGGTGTGGGTGTTACTGTCTATCTATTACTGTGTGGGTGTGGGTGTTAGTGGCCCATCTATTACTGTGTGGGTGTGGGTGTTAGTGTCCATCTATTACTGTGTGGGTGTGGGTGTTAGTGTCCATCTATTACTGTGTGGGTGTGGGTGTTAGTGTCCATCTATTACTGTGTGGGTGTGGGTGTTAGTGTCCATCTATTACTGTGTGGGTGGGTGTGTTAGTGGCCCATCTATTACTGTGTGGGTGTGGGTGTTAGTGTATCTATTACTGTGTGGGTGTTTGGGTGTTAGTGTCCATCTATTACTGTGTGGGTGTGGGTGTTAGTGGCCCATCTATTACTGTTACTGATAGGTGCTACACTGCCACTCGCGGTAGGTAGACAGGGGCTGCCAGGTATAGGTCAGTGGGCTTTTTGCGAACCCCTTACGTTCCTATGTTCTCTCTAAACATCGGCAGGGGATGCCCGGGTTAAATTAATCATATATTCATCGTTCTTATCATCAAATATATCTTAAAGTTTGATAATAAATGTATATACTGTATGTCCATCATCTTTTGGCGGCCTAATGGATAGTTATATAACGAAGCCTAGCCTCACTGTCCAGATTTTTTGCATATTCACTTAGATTGTGTTATGAAGACGGGAGGCAAGGGCTAGCCATCATCAGGGGGCAGGGGCTCAGCTGATCGCTCTTGCCTCCAAAAATGTCTGACAGTTGTTTTTCCTAAAACAAAAGCGAAGCGGTGTGACGTCAGTGCAACCCCTCTTTATCAGCACCCCCCACCCTCCCCTTCACCTGGAGCTGGATCCGCCATTGGGTATATACATTTTGTTTGGTTCGTGTTTCACCGGCGACAAATAAACAAACACACAAGAAAACTATGCTGATGCAACCGAGAGATTGTAGAGACACGAGGAAATATGCTTAGCTGAGGAAGCACAAAGTGTCAAGTGCACAACCAAAAGTGTCATTTTGGAGGGGAGGCTGATGACCCGGCTCGCCCCTCCCAAGACTGGCTTGCCTCTCTGAAAGGCTGTCTTACATGTCAAGGAGAAATGCTGTTTTATTCTCTTTTCATAAAAAAAACTTAACTGGGATATTCTAACTTAGCTGGCTGGTTCCCCTCTCAGGTAAAATCTGAAATGCGACTAATGTGCACGACGACAGAATACTTTAAATGCTCAGGAAATATTGGTTAGCAGTTTGTCTTGTGTTTCCATTGAAACAAGGCATGGGTGACAATACTCACCAAGGAAGGGATCGTTCACGTCCACTTCCAGTTTCGTGTTGAACTTTTCAACGAAACAGTATTTCATCACTTGACTGACATTTGCTTGAGGGCCCCATTTGTCCCCGGAGAATAAGTATAGCTCAGGTGTCCAAATATTTTCACAAGGGAAATAGTTTGTTTCGTCCTTGATGTCCACAAACCTAAGGCGCTGGTCCTGCCAATTGAGTAAAATGCCCAACTCTATGTTCGCAGTGTCTTGGGCTGCACTGATCTTGTTAATGTTGATTAATATGACAGAGAACGAAATATTGACAGACTCAAAAGCTCTCGAGGGTCTGGTCGCGTCGTAGTCAGGGTTCTTGTAAACAAGTCTGTCTCGGCAGCCCAACTCGTCACTGTCGTCTGGGTGGTCCTGCTGACCGTCACAACGCTGATTCCTCAAGAGACAGGTGCCGTCGTTTGCAGGGAACTCAATACTACTGCAGGAAGAAAAGGTGAGAGTGGCGTTGAGGTGAGGTGAGTACCAGAGGTGGCGCCCCAGAGGCCACGAGTCCATCCCCAGCCGCCACCACCTGTGATGCAGGCGTGACCACAACATCCACTCGTTATCCCGGCGGCTAATGTTGCTCGTGTACCGGCCCTCAAAGTAGAAAAATCCATCGGGCAGCATCCTAAGGTAGTATTCCCTGTCGAATTCTTCAATAGGTCCGTAAAGGTAATACCGGATGGCGGAGGACACACGGCACCTGCTGCAGGGCAGGTCCTCCACACAGAGGCGCTGGCCTGCCGTGCCGTCGACGAGCAGGGCAGGACACTGAGACCAGACGCCCTCCACCTCCACGTCGTCCTCATGCAGCCACGACACAAACCCGTCCTGCGTGACGCATCTGTGATCGTCCACTTCCTTCGTCGCCGCCTCTTCCACTCTAAGCAAACGTCCACCAAGGCTGCTGCATGCCTTTTTGATACCCGAGTATCCGTGCACGGCGTGGGGCGTTATATCATGCACGTGCCTGGAGCATATCGGGCGCCCCTCCCGTTCAGTGATGAGCCTGCTGGACCAAGGACCCAGGAGCTCCTTACGCCCGAGGTCGTCTTCTGTGCAGTTAATAGTGATGTCATGTATTTTGAAGACATCTGTAGATATGGCCGTCACAAGTCCTGTGAAGGACCTTTGGTCTTGATCCCTGGGATCCCCAAAGCACAATGTCAAGGACGCTGAAGATAGAGATAAGTTTTGTATCTCTGTCCTATTGAGGAGGTGGTCCCCCACAGTCACCCAAACCTGGAAGGGAGACATCCATCTGTGATGCATGACACAACATTACTCTCTTTATGTCAATAAGAAATTATAAAAAAAGCCTTTCTGCCATTTCAAACGATAAACAGTGATCTATCTTGATATACTATGTCGACCATTGCAACGCTGTCCAACAGTCACGTGCACTTTACACCAGTACTTACGCAAGTTGACAACCTACTTTTAAACTATACTGGGTAATCAGTGACACCAGACTGAAAATTGCAATCTTATGGATGCTCACCACGTATGATGGTTCCGAGGAGGACTGATTAGGGATGGAAAAGAGCAGGTCGTCCAGTGAGGTGTTGACGGGTGGTGTGGGGGCGGTGGTGGTGTGGTGGTGGGGGAACGTGGCGGGGGAAGGATCGGTGTTGGAGAGCGTTGGGGTGAGGTGGGGGGGCCAGACACCCACACACAACCTTGTCCAAGACACAAATTCCAGCGTCCGGTTGAGGGGGAACGGGACGTCGTCCACCGTAACCCACAACTTAAAGGCGCGTTCATCTCCGTACTCCCGGTGGGGCAGACAACATCGCCTGCCTCTGTCACAGGCCACGTGCTGCACTGGTGTTGAGGTTCCTGTGATTGGCTACTGTCTATTGAGTACGTATGTATCGAGCGCTGCCATTGGTTGAACGAAATATGTCAACAACACACTACGCCGTCTGTCGGCGGGAGTGTGAAACAGCGTTAAGGCAGGAAAATCTAAACATGGCGGACTTAAGATTTTTTTGTGAATCGCAAGATACGACATTCTTATTTCCACAGATTGGATCCACTTAAGACTGTCGTATCTGCGAGGCGTTAGTGAATCTGGGCCCTGGGCCACAACAAACTATAGAGGGGTTGCACTGACGTCACACTGCTTCGCTTTTGTTTTAGGAAAAACAACTGTCAGCCATTTTGGGAGGCAAGAGCGATCAGCCGAGCCCCTGCCCCCTGATGATGGCTGGCCCTTGCCTCCCGTCTTCATAACACAATCTAAGTGAACATGCAAAAATCTGGACAGTGAGGCTAGGCTTCGTTATATAACTAGCCATTAGGCTGTCAAATGATGATGGACATACAGTATATACATTTATGATCAAACTTCAAGATATATTTGATGATAAGAACGATGAATATATGACTAATTTAACCCCGGGCATCCCCGGCCGATGTTTAGTGAGAACATAGGAACGTAAGGGGTTCGCAAAAAGCCCACTGACCTATACTTGGCAGCCCCTGTCTACCTACCGCGAGTGGCAGTGTAGCACCTGTCAGTAACAGTAATAGATGGGCCACTAACACCCACACCCACACAGTAATAGATGGACACTAACACCCAAACACCCACACAGTAATAGATACACTAACACCCACACCCACACAGTAATAGATGGGCCACTAACACACCCACCCACACAGTAATAGATGGACACTAACACCCACACCCACACAGTAATAGATGGACACTAACACCCACACCCACACAGTAACAGATGGACACTAACACCCACACACTCACACAGTAATAGATGGACACTTAACACCCACACCCACACAGTAAAAGATGGACACTAACACACCCACCCACACAGTAATAGATGGACACTAACACACCCACCCACACAGTAAGAGATGGACACTAACACACCCACCCACACAGTAAGAGATGGACACTAACACACACACTCACACAGTAATAGATGGACACTAACACCCACACCCACACAGTAATAGTGTCGTGCCGTTCATGGGCACTCTTTTAATTAATTATGTAGGTTCATTATACCTCCAAGTAGAATTAATTGTTGATCATTTAAACCACAGAGTAAAATTAGTAGTTTATTCACCCAGTCTCCCAGTCACCCAGCCGGTATCAGCTCGTACTGATGGTCAACCTGGTGGGTCTGTTGTGTCTCCTTGTGGTAGCTGTGAGGTTGTTGTTGGTCAAGATGGCATTGGATGTGATAAATGTGATAATTGGTTTCATCCTAGTCCACTGTGTATGGGGGTATCTGATCGTGTGATTGATGTCATTCGTGAAGCAGGAGGTGCTGGGGTTGAATATGTTTGTACTCAGTGTAGGGCTCGTCCTATGGTTGCTGGAGCTGGTAAGGATTCCTCAGGTGACCCAGCTTTAGCTCAACTCTTTGTAATGGTGAGATCCTTGTGTTCAGCAATTGCTAAACTAACAGAAAGGGTGGACTCTCTTGCCTCGCATTCATCTTCTGCCTCTCCGACTTAGGTTACCTCTGGGGATGATTTGAGAATGTCTATTCGGGAGGAAATAGTATAGATGGACGAGAGAAGAAAAAGGAAAGAATCAGTCATATTCAGGGGTGTAAAGGTCGAGTCTAATGAAGATGCAAGGACTAGCATTGCAAACATCACTCGCTATCTTCTGAATACCACTCCATCTATGTCTGATTTATTTTGTATTGATAGAAACAAGGGTCTTTACAGAGTTGAAATTGTCGATGATGACTCGCGTAGGAAGCTAGTGATGGAAGCAAAAAATCTTAGAAACAACCACGAGTTCAATGGCATTTATGTTAATAGGGATTTAACATTCAAACAAAGAAAAGAACTGTATGAGAGGCGACAAAGGAACAGGCTAGCTGGTGCCTCAGCTCAGCCTGTAGCCCAGCCTGCCAGTTCTGATTCTCTTGGCTCAATTGCCCCTTTACTACCCAACTAAATGTTAGTTTGTGTAATGTAAATAGTCTTATCAATAAGGTTGCATTTGTTAAGCACTTCTTATTTTCAAATAATGCACATGTATTAGGGGTTACTGAGACTTGGTTAATTAGTACTATTCCAGATGCTGCAGTTTCAATTACTAATTATAACTTATTCAGAAATGACGTTTCTGGTTCAGTTCATAAACATGGAGTTGGCATTTATGTACACAATTCTTACAGTGTCTCAACATGAACATCAAAATACCTAACGTCTGCTCAGTCTTTCTTCCAGATTACAAAATATTTATTGTAGTTGTTTACAGACCTCCCTCTTACTCTCTTCAAGACAATAATAAACTCATAGATTTTCTAACAGATTTTTGTACTAACAGGAAGTAATAGTAATTGGTGATTTTAACCTTCCTTCTATCTCTTGGTTACTAGGCGGTAAATAATGAAACAGCTAATACTGATAAACTTTTTCTAGACTGTTTCACCTCATTAGGCCTCACTCAGTGGATTGATGAGCCAACAAACATCAGGGCAGGCAATACTTTAGATCTATTTCTCACTACTGAAACTGATCAAGTAGTCTCCTCTAATGTATTTCCCCCATTTCCCAACGGTGATTACTGTGTTATACTTTGTGGCTATATTTTCCAGTACAAACCTGTGAAGTCAAATGTCAGCGCTGCATCCCCTTTCTGGCCTAAAGCCAATTTTAAGCAAATTAATCAATTCTTGTCCACTGTAGACTGGGACTTTGAAGTCCAGAATATGATCTCTAATGATTCATACAATAATTTTTTGTCCTATATAAACTATCTTGGAAGAACATATGCTCCACAAAAAACTCTTCGCTCCTCATCAAGTGCCCCTTACAAACCATGGGAATACAAACCTCCTAAAGCTCTTATAAACATCCAAAAGAATAGTTGGAACCATTACAAACAGATGAGAGCAGTACATGGTAGAAACTCTGTACTTGCTTTTGAAGCTTTGCAAACATTTCTGGATGTAAATTACCAGTACAGGAACTATTCCACTCAGAAACGATTTCTTATGAGGAGGACAGCCTTAATAATTACTCAGTTAAGCCCAAATTATTTCACTCGTACATACGCGGGAAAAAGTTGGCTGTCCTTCCGTTGGTCCTCTCGGTGATGCAGAAAACTTAGTATCCGACCCTAAAGAGATGGCTCAGCTCTTAGGTGGTGCTTTTTCCTCAGTGTTTACAATACCCTCTGGTCTTCCACAGTCACCACACCAAGTACATGATGGCTCCTTTCACCAGATACACTTCACAGTTCATGATGTTGCTAGGGAACTCGGTGCTATTAACCTTTCACTGCAATGGGACCTGACTCTGTTCATCCAGTATTACTAAAACATTGCTCCACTAATTTAGCATATCCTCTGTTTAAAATATTCGTTTCATCTATAAATTCGGGGGAGATTCCTGAAATTTGGAAAAAATCTTCAGTAGTACCTATTTTCAAGAAAGGTAAACGAAGTGATCCTCTTAACTATCGCCCAGTAAGCCTCACTTCTGTTAGCTGTAAAATTTTAGAGAGAATAATTGTTGCTGCACTGCATAATTATTTGGAAGCCAATTCAATACTGAATGTCAACCAGTTTGGTTTTCACTCTGGCAAGTCTGTGGAGGATCAGCTCTTACTTACGTATGATGCAGTCTCTGAGTGGATGGACACGGGCAATATGGTTGATCTTATTCTCTTTGATTTTTCAAAAGCCTTCGACACTGTTAATCACCAGAATCTATTTACTAAACTTAATTCAGTGGGCATTAATGGTGTTATTCTATCTTGGATCAAGACATTTCTATCCCATAGGACTATGGAAGTTGTAGTGGGCGGACAGATCAGTTCTTCATTTCCAGTAATTAGCAGTGTGCCACAGGGTTCTGTGTTAGGTCCTACTCTTTTCCTTATTTACATAAATCACATCTCCAATACTTTAGTATCAAACATAAAATTATTTGCTGATGATCTAAAACTTTATCTTCTGATAAAGCCTCAGAGCCTTAATACAGTGTTGGAGGGCATTAGTATTGTCCAAAGAGATATTGATTCTTTAATTAAAGTTGCAGAATCTTGGGACTTAAAGATTAATGCTGACAAAACTAAACTCATGAGCTTTGGCACCGACCTCCGTCAGTCTTATGATTTGGGCCCATATTCATTTTATACTGTTAAAGGCAATCCCCTAAGTCTCAGTTTTGCTGCAGTAGATCTCGGCATAACCATTGATCCATCATTAAGATTCCATCACCATATCCAATCTGTAGTGTTAAAGGCTGCTGGTTTGTCATATTCCTTTCTTAAGTCAACCTTGTGTCGCTCACCTTCCTTTATGGTTAAACTATTCATTACACATGTACGTCCACTTCTTGAATTTGCATACCCAGTATCGAACACAGGTTATATTACTGACTTATCTCTTCTAGAATCAGTTCAGTGTCGATGGACTAAGCTTATCACAGGTTGTGAGACTATGTCTTATGATCAGCGACTTAAAACTTTAGATCTTTACTCTGTGAAAGGAAGACTATTGCGTGCAGATATTATTAAATGTTGGAAGATCTTCAATGGTATGTCAGCTATATCACCTACAGATCTATTCACCATGGCACCAACAAGGGATATTACTAGAGGGCACAAGTTCAAATTTTTTGTTCCTCACAGCACTTATGAAGCCGGACATAGATTTTTCTCAGTTCGTGTGGTGAGGCTGTGGAACTCACTCCCCCCAGAGGTAGCAGAGTCAACCAACCTAAACTCTTTCAAGAAGGGACTTGCTGAGTTCCTGGGAGCCACTTTATTTCATTACTGAGCTCAATCTACTTATTACCATTCTAAACAGGCTTTTAGCACACTTTCCAGTCTTATCTTTCTTTGTCTTGGATTTCTGTTGTTCTCTAATACACAAGACTGGCGTGCTAGCCACTGTGGGGTTCCCTCCTAGGGAGCCCAACCAGGTAAGAACCAGGTAAGTCTTATGAGGCATCCTTATCGCACACAGGATCATCACGACTTTAGAGATTCTGATGGTGAACTAATTATAAGGGTCATAGGACAGGGTCCACTTATTAGAGGTTAGCTTACGTATCTTACATCACTAATTAATTTGTAAATACCATGAATACAGGTTAACATTAACACCTTAAACTATCATGCACACATGGCAATAAGTAGCACCAACATAATAACTGTTTGCACCCACACGGGGAAACACAGACTCCACCATTCCACACCTTAATTACGTCCTAACTAGAACTAGTGAGTGTTTGCGCTTATCCATTGTTACCCCTGAGAACGACACACATACCACCCTTTTGGCCTTCTCCTTCCTTCCTCTCTTCACACACCCTGCCACCGGCAATCCCCCACAACGCAGTTTCAAAAGTGCTTGATCTTGATCTTGATCTTGATGTCACAGGAGGCTCGGGATTTCTCCCCAGCCAGGCCTTATTTAATTTGTATCGGCAGCTCCTGTAAAAAGAAAACAAAACATGCGGGAAGTCTATGTTCTCGGGGCAAGATATCATTCCCTACATCTTGCACGCCACATGCCTTCCAAGAACTCTTTTACCGCCTCAATCACTCGTCCACTCGTCTCTCCACTGAGCCCCAGCAGCAGAACCATCCACTCCCTTCCAGTCCTCCCGTTCACTCCACGTCCCATCTCACTCAGAAACACCTGCATCATTTTCGTTCTCTCCCTGTCATACTTCTTACATTCCAGCACTACATGCTGCACAGGCTCGTCCACACCCCTGTCACACATCTGGCACACTTTGCTGCGGGACTCAGACCATCTATAGTTCCTTGCATTCACATCCAGACACTGCGCTCAAGCACGGAAAAGAAGATCACCTCCCAGGCTTCCCTCATACCACACCTCACACTTTGGGGCCTCCTTCTCCCTGTACCAGTCGAGAGTTTCCTTTCTTTCCATCTCATTCTTCCACTTGCTCAATCCCTCATCTTTAACTGCCATATCTATCACATTCTTCCACTTTCTTACATCCCACTCAAACTCCTCTCCATTTCTGTTTGTTATTCTCCATTCAAACACATTTTGTCTATCCTCAAAGGGTCGGTACACCCACCTACTTAGCATAACATTCCTGTCTATCATTCGCCCACATTTATTCGCCCATTTGCCGTCTCTTATATTCCACAGGTATACTTTTCTTGCTAATCTTGCATCCTCCATTTGTTCCAGTCTCACTTTATATCTCAAGGTTGCCTTTACTAGTCTCTCCCTAAACGTGCTTCATCCCATGTCACCCCTAAGAGCCTCTACTGCTGCAAACCTTGGTGCATTCAGTGCCATTCTTGCTTCCCTATTCTGCCCCACCTCCAATTTTTCTATCTCACTCTCATTCCATTCCACTCTTCCAAACCTCACGGATGACATCATACTTGCTCGCTCTCATCCTCGCTGCACTCCCTAACCGGCCTACCCACTGGTTTGTCAAACTTATCTTTACATTCTTGGCCCTGCCGCATCCATTTACCTCCATCCACACCCCTAGGTACTTGTATTCTTCCGTCTGTTCCAACTCATTCCCTTCCAGTCTCCAAGTTGTTTCTCTCTCATCCTCTGACCTATTGACTATCATAATCTTGCTCTTCTCACTACTAAATCTAACACCAAAATCTCTTCCATAGCCCCCTACCACATTTAACATTCTTCGTAAGTCTCCCGCAGAGTCACTCAAAATCACATCATCCGCATACAACAACACACACAACTTGTCCTCTCCAACTTTCACTCCCGCATTCATTCTTCTCATCCTAACTGCCAGCTCCTCTGTATACAGGCTAAATAATGTTGGTGACAGAATGCAACCCTGCCTCAATCCTCTCTCGCTCTTCGCCCAGTCTGTCTCAAGGTTCCCTAACCTGTATTTAGCTCTTGTGCCTGCATACATACTCCTAATTATGTTCACAAACTTATCACTCAATCCAATCTGCTCCAGCACTCTACACAACATACTCCTATTAACCCTGTCGTAAGCTTTCTATGTCTAGAAACCTAAGTACAACTTTTCTCCTGCTCTCTTTTTCCTTTCAATCAGTTCATTCACCACAAACATATTATCTTCAGCTCTCCTATCAACCCGGAAACCATTCTGTTCCTCACCTAGTACCCTATTCCTCTCAATCCATTTACACAACCTTTCATTTAGCACTGCACAAAAAACTTTCCCTACTGTATTTACAAGGGAGATTGGTCTGTAATTCTTAAGCTCCTGTCTATTCTTGTGTCCACCCATATGTATCAAAGTCACCTTACATTCATTCCACTTGCTCGGCACTCTCTCTTCCTCCCACACCTGGTTAAATAAGTCAGTCATTCTGTCAATAACACTCTCACCACCATTCTTATAAACCTCGTACGGGATATCATCTGGTCCTGCTGCTTTTCCATCCTTCTGTCTCGTAATACACCTCTCAACTTCCTCCCTACTGATCCTTTCATTCAGCTCAGTTGCATCTTAATTTCCTCTCCATGGTCACACCCACTTCTCTCACGTTCATTTCTTCACCCACTCCTCCTATTTTCTCCCAAAACTCCTTGACTGCCTCCCTCATTTTCTCTTCATCTGTAATTACTGCTGCATGTTGGCCTTGGTCTGGGCGACGCCCAGCTTCCTATCTGTCAGGCTTGCCTTAGGCGCACCTGAAAGGGGCGATGTCGCTCGTGAGAATCCAGTCTCAGTTATAGTATTATAGCCAAAGTGAGTTGAACACCTTGAACGGCTCTTTCCTCACCTGAAAGGGGCGATGTCGCTCGTGAGAATGAACTCGCTCCCACAACCTAGTGCGAGGAAGGAGCGTTAGTCTCGGCCCCAAAATGCCTTGGTGTGACGTCACGGAGTGACAAACTGGTCGCGGGGTAGGCCTGCGTGAGACCTGAGATTTCCTTGGTAGGTATCCAATATCAATATAAGGTCACTGGTATTTTATTTCCACTATAACTATTTACCGCTCTCCCGCAATAATTAAAAGAAGGCAGATTGACCACTTTTGGCAACGATACCCTGTTTTGACCCCTGACACCTCTGAATTTTGTTGACACTACAGATTGTAGGGGCGATATGGGAGCACAACAGGCCTCTTTGTTTCAACACCCATCTCTTCCCTCTCGCTCTCTCTCTCTCTCCCTTCTCTCTCAAACTTCTTTCTCTCTCTCTCTCGATCCTCTAGCTCATACTTTTCATTTTTTTCTCCTTCTCTCTCTCTCTCTCTCTCTCTCATGAGAAACCCACATACATATATAACTGGTTGCGCAAACACCCCAGGTTAACTCTATTTACATGGGGAAAAATACCATTACAATTGTAGCACATTTCGGGCCATTACAATTGATGGGTCACTAACACACCCACCCACACAGTAATAGATGGACACTAACACCCACACCCACACCCACACAGTAATAGATGGACACTAACACCCACACCCACACAGTAATAGATGGACACTAACACCCACACCCACACAGTAATAGATGGACACTAACACCCACACCCACACAGTAATAGATGGACACTAACACCCACACCCACACCCACACAGTAATAGATGGACACTAACACCCACACCCACACAGTAATAGATGGACACTAACACCCACACCCACACAGTAATAGATGGACACTAACACCCACACCCACACAGTAATAGATGGACACTAACACCCACACCCACACAGTAATAGATGGACACTAACACCCACACCCACACAGTAATAGATGGACACTAACACCCACACCCACACCCACACAGTAATAGATGGACACTAACACCCACACCCACACAGTAATAGATGGACACTAACACCCACACCCACACCCACACAGTAATAGATGGACACTAACACCCACACCCACACCCACACAGTAATAGATGGACACTAACACCCACACCCACACAGTAATAGATGGACACTAACACCCACACCCACACAGTAATAGATGGACACTAACACCCACACTCACACAGTAATAGATGGGCCACTAACACCCACACCCACACAGTAATAGATGGACACTAACACCCACACCCACACCCACACAGTAATAGATGGACACTAACACCCACACTCACACAGTAATAGATGGACACTAACACCCACACCCACACAGTAATAGATGGACACTAACACCCACACTCACACAGTAATAGATGGACACTAACACCCACACCCACACAGTAATAGATGGACACTAACACCCACACCCACACAGTAATAGATGGACACTAACACCCACACCCACACAGTAATAGATGGACACTAACACACACACTCACACAGTAAGAGATGGACACTAACACCCACACCTACACACTAATAGATGGACACTAACACACCGACACTCACACAGTAATAGATGGACACTAACACCCACACCAACACACTAATAGATGGACACTAACACACCCACTCACACAGTAATAGATGGTCACTAACACCCACACCCACACAGTAATAGATGGGCCACTAACACACCCACCCACACAGTAATAGATGGACACTAACACCCACACCCACACAGTAATAGATGGGCCACTAACACCCACACCCACACAGTAATAGATGAACACTAACACGCCTACCCACACAGTAATAGATGGGCCACTAACACCCACATCCACACAGTAATAGATGAACACTAACACGCCTACCCACACAGCAATAGATGGGCCACTAACACCCACACATACACAGTAAAAAATGGGCCACTAACACACCCACCCACACAGCAATAGATGGGCCACTAACACCCACACAGACACAGTAATAAATGGGCCACTAACACACCCACCCACACAGTAATAGATGGGCCACTAACACACACACACACCCACAGTAACAGATGGACACGAAGATACACACCAACACAGTAATAGACGGGCCACTAACACACCCACCCACACAGTAATGGATGGCCACTAACACCCACACCCTCACAGTAACAGATGGACGCTAACACCTACACCCACACAATAACAGATGGACACTAACACACACACACACACAGTAATAGATGGGCCACTAACACACCCACCCACACAGTAATAGATGAACATTAACATCCACACCCACACAGTAACAGATGGGCCACTAACACACCCACCCACACAGTAATAGATGAACACTAACATCCACACCCACTCAATAATAGATGGACACTAACACACACACTCACACAATAATAGATGGACACTAACACCCACACCCACACAGTAATAGATGGACACTAACACCCACACCCACACAGTAATAGATGGGCCAATAACTCACCCACCCACACAGTAATAGATGGGCCAATAACACACCCACCCACACAGTAATAGATGGACACTAACACGCCTACCCACACAGTAATAGATGGGCCAATAACACACCCACCCACACAGTAATAGATGGACACTAACACGCCTACCCACAGTAATAGATGGGCCAATAACACACCCACCCACACAGTAATAGATGGGGCACTAACACACCCACCCACACAGTAATAGATGGATACTAACACCCACACCCACACAGTAACAAATGGACACTAACACACATGTGCACACCAACACAGAAATAGATGGGCCTCTAACACAAACACCAACACAGTAACATGGCGAGGAAAAGCTGAGGAGCTCTCTTGCGGTAAATATGTGCCTCCCAAAATGGCGGGGCTTTGCGGGGCAGCTGAGAAGTGATCAGCTGATCGCTGCCGATGACGTCACGTGCAACCCCTCTCTAACGCTGTCGGCGAGCTGTGAGATACAACACCTCTACTTATACCATTGGTGGAAGCGGTGGGAGTCTTTTTAAAAGGCAGAGACCACCACCGGAGAAACATTGGTCACTCGTCGATCTGTTAGAGCCACCCATTCGCCACGCTACCCACCCGTACCGGTGAATGACTGGTGACTGAAAGGCCTCAACGATATTTCGAGATTTGTATCAGTCATACAGACTGCAAGCTTTCCAAAACAAGAAATTATATATTACGCCTCACCATTCACCCCAGGCTCAGCAACTAAGAAATAATTAGTTGTTTATTTTTCAGCCTAACAGTAAACAACTTAACACAAACCACCAACCCTACCGAATTAGTAAACTAGTCTTACAGCCTATCATTTTTCACTCCTGCCTCGTAACTAAGAATTAGTGCCACCCTAAAACAATACCTCGCCAACACCAGATCGAGCATAAGGCAGCAGCTCCTTCCTCTTGCACAAGCGGCAGCAGCTCGTCCACCGACCACTGATGCTGCTCCACGTGTTGGCGCGCTGGGCGAAGAGAGGGTTAATTAACGGGTAGGGCAACAGCGCAGTGTTGCCACAGCGGCGAATCCCGGTGTTTTAATATGAGGTAAGAATGACAGTCTTTAAGAAATGTAACAACAAAAAATATAAAAACAAAACCACTGAGTTGAACTCGAAGGAAGGGTTGTAATGTAGTGGTTATGACTGTCGAAAGCTGGTGAAGAAATTGTGACTGGGTGGCTCAACCTCCAGGGGTATCCTAGGCGGCGCAATGGGCAGATCGATGCAGTACTGAACTCTCAAGCACTCAGCGGCTGCAGGGCTGCACCAGGCGGCGGTCAGGAGGCACATGGAGCAGACGTACTGCCGCCAGAAAGGCTCGGAACAAAAGGTGAGTTCTCTCTCTCTCTCTCTCTTACTCTCACTCTACACTCTTACACTCTCACACACTCATTCACTCACCCACTCACTCATTCCCTGTCTCTCTCTAACTTCAGTTGCAGGTAAGCTACTCGAGAGCATAATTAAAGACAAAATTGTAAGTTACCTTGAAAGCCACTCATTAAGTAAAGATTCACAACATTGCTTCCGTAGCAAGAGATCCCGCCTATCAAACCTACTGACCTTTTATAACGATATCTTCTTAGCCTATGACGTAACCAAATCACTGGATGTAGTCTATCTTGATTTCCAGAAACCGTTTGATAAAGTTCCCCACCATAAATTGCTTTATAAATTAAAGTAACTAGGTAATGACGGTCAAGTACACCAATGGATCGCGAATTGGTTGAGCAACAGACAACAAAGAGTGGTGATCGATGAATTTAACTCAGAGTGGGCGCCTGTAACTAATGGCGTCCTCAGGGCTCAGTTTTTGGCACAGTGCTCACCATTGTTTACATCAACGATGTGTACGTTGAAATCAATAATCTTATTAGTAAATTTGCAGACGACACAAAGATTGGTAACTCGGTTCTCACTGACGATGACAGACAAAGCCTACAAGAAAATTTGCAAAATATTTCAGCTTGGTCTGATAGATGGAGATGCCATTTGATGTAGATAAGTGCCAGGATCTTCAAGTTGGAACAGGAAACATGAAGTTCGATTACGAAATGCGCGGCGTTAAACTCAAAAGAGTTCAATGCGTAAAGGACCTGAGTAAAAAATCGCGTCAAACCTCAAATTTCACAGCAATGCATCAATGCAGCAAATAAAGCGAACAGATTGCTGGGCTTCATTAAAAGATTTTTTTATTAAAAAATAAAGAAGTTCACGTAACACTTCAGCTTTACAATAGTTTAATCAGACCCCACTTTGAATATGCGGTAGTTTTGGTCTCCCACCATGCAAAGGACATTGCTAAATTAGAAGGTGTTTAACGTCGGGCAACAAAAAGATACCTTCCCTGCGCAACAAACCCACGACGAGAGGCTCTCCACCCTTAATATGTTCTCTGAGAAACGTCGCCTCCGAGGAAAACTGATCGAAAGTTTTAAAATACTTAACTGCTTTACGAATGTGGACAAATCAAAATGGTTTGTGATCGATGACACTTTGCGAACGAGAAATAATGGCACAAAACTTAAATGTAAAGAAGTAAATTCAGACAGCATCAAATTTATCTTCACCAACGTTGTAGTGGAGAATGGAATAAACTTCCACCTTCAATGGTCCAGTGTAACACGATTGACTCCTTTATTAAAGACAAGCTCGACCGACACTTCCTACAACTTAAAAATAACTAAAGTAGTGTAGCTCTCTCATTAATGTAGGCTCACTAAGGTTTAAGGACATATCACCTACTCTGGACCATGGGTCTGTGTGGTCTGATTTTCTATGTAAGTCTCTCTCTCTCTCTCTCCCCCCAACGCCCTCACCAGGTGAGGGTGGGTTATCATCCTTTGCCGCCCACCTGTTGAAACGGTCCGTTTTACCTGTGAACCGTAAAAAGTGTTGCACAGTACACTTTTGACTCATGTATGAAACGCAAACGAAATAATGCAATATTTGTTTTAATTGCAAGAAGGAAATGCTGATGATTTATATTTGTTAATACTCCCTTGACAGACGCAGTGCTGGTCGACTTGCTACCTTTCCTCCTAAGGTCTGTGGGGTCAGCGCTAGGCAGTGTGGGAAGTTGCAACACAGTTCTCTGATCTCTAAATGGCAAGAGTTGAACCATAAGAAAACTGCTTGGAGGCGAATTACTGCACAACGCGGGGTCAACAATTTTCCTGCGTGCCCCACGTAAGTACAAGGAAGGGTCTGTGGAAGATACTTGACTCCATCCATATATAAGAATCGAGTATCTATACATAAGTTTAATCCGCCTATTAGCTCTCTCTATAAAGGCACTGTGGATAAGCTAAGGTCCAGTGCCACAGTTCAGCATCGTACCATTGTTACCGCCCAAACCAAACTATATCCTCCATATTTTTTTTATTATTTTTTTTATTTATTTATTCAACATCAGTTACGAAAAATATTTCATGTGTGGTTCCCTCAACTTGCTCACCTTCTCTGTCAACACCAAACACTGACAGTACAAGGAATTTTCATAATATTTTGTGTTTGATTTGGGAGGTAACAAACTTGCTATATTGGGCTGTGAACATAAAGCAATTACAAACTACGTATAATAGTTAGTTAGTTAGTATATGACAGAAAATAAATGTCATACAAACATATTCCCCTTGGTATGTAAATTTCCCCGTTGACAAATTCCTCCTGGCAGTGAACCCTGCACTATGGACCGGAAACTTGCCCCAGCCCTGTCATTAAGCCGCGAATTTTGGAAAATCAACCGCTTTGGTGCGAATCGCCATAACTCCCTTATTGCTGGGGCTACATAAATGTTTTTGGTATCAATCGACGGCAAAATGGAAGGGCTATATTTCTTAAGAATCCTTAGAGCTGGTCAAACTACATTGCCAAGAGGGGCTACATGCCAAATTACAGCCTTCTAGAGGCATTAGCAATGCCACACTAGACAAAAACGGCAAAGTGTCTGGAGTTCCTCAAAATCACTCTCAAAAGGGTTTGCGTTTCGAGCTCTAGCGACGAAACTACTGGGAGTAGGTAAATGTTATGCATCATACTTATTTGGGGTTTCAAGGTTGGGAACTCAAAAATATTTTTTTTCAGAAATTTTGGGAATTTATTCGATTTTTTACCCTTTCGATTCGGTTTTTGAGCCCGGTGGCTTATTAAAAAAATATAGCCCTCTCATTTTGCCGTCGATTGATACCAGAAAAAATTCTGTAGCCCCAGAAATAAGGGAGTTAAGGCGATTCGCACCAAAGCGGTTGATTTTCCAAAATTCGCGGCTTAATGACAGGGCTGGGGCAAGTTTCCGGTCTATAGTGTAGGGTTCACTGATATAAAGCATTATATATAATGCATCAATTTCTGCAACATTCGCGGTCTTCGTTTTAATTTTCATTCAGTGGAACACCATCTCTCCTGTAAACCTCACCTTCTCTTCCTCACCGAAACACAGGTCGCTGAGGCTACTGACAGCACTCTCTACTCTGTTCCCTCCTACTATCTCTATCCTAAATTTCAGTCCAAAGCTGGATGTTGCGCCTACGTGCGCAACGACATCACTTGCTCTCGTTCCCACGACCTTGACTCTTCAGAATTTTCCACCACCTGGCTAAGACTTCATTGCCATTCTATTAATCAATACATCTGTGCTGTTGATCTCTAGCCTAACGCTACTGACTATGTAAAATTCTTTGACTAGATGCAGTCTCAAGTGGAGAACCTCTTGAGCCACTCTCCTTCGCTGAAATCTCCATCTTCGAGATTTCAATGTTCACCACCAGCTTTGGCTTTCATCCTCTTTCACTGACCAGCCTGGTGAACACGCCTATACAACTTTGCTCTCCTCAACGATCTAGAGCAGTTGGTTCAGCACCTTACACGTATCCCCGACCGTCTTGGAGACCGGCCCAACAAACTAGACCTCCTCCTTACTTCTAACCTTTGTGCTTACTCTGTCAAACTGTTCTTTCCGTTGAGGTTCTCCGATCACAATCTTATTTCTGTATCTTGTCCTTTCGCCCTGTACATCCTCTGGAGCCCCCGAAGAGGCGATGCTTCTGGTATTTTGCTTCAGATCGGTGGGGACGACCTGAGGATGTACTTTCCCGATTTCTCGTGAAATGATTATTCCTTCCAGGAGAGAGACCCCTCTGTGTGCGCCCAGCGCATCACAGAGGTGATTGCCTGGAATGGAGGCATACATTCCACGTTCTTTCTCTACTCCTCATGCTAAAAATCCTTGGTTTAATCATGTTTGTTCACGTGCTATTAAAGATAGAGAGGCAGCTCACAAAAGGTACCAGAGCCATCGCACTCCTACTAACCATGATCTTTATATTTCTTCCCGGAATCGTGCCAAATCTATTCTCCGACTTACCAGAAACTCCTTCATCAATAGAAAATGTCAAAACCTTGTTTCTTTAATTCTTCCCGTGACTTCTGGCATCTAGCCGAAAATATCTTCTCCAATGTCACTTCTTCTTCTTTCCCTCCTCTCCTAAACCCTGGCGGAAGCACTGCCGTCTCATCTGTCTCTAAGGCTGAACTCTTCGCTCAAACTTTCTGTAAGAACTCCACCTTGGACGATTCTGGGCATATTCCTCCTACTCATCCCCCTATGACTTCTTTATGCCTATTATTAAAATTCTTAATAGTGATGTTTTCTATGCCCCCTCTGGCCTCAACTCTCAGAAGGCTTATGGACCTGATGGAGTGCCTCCTATTGTCCTTAAAAACTGTGCTTCCGTGCTGACACACTGCCTAGTCAAAGTCTTTCGTCTCTGCCTGTCAACATCTACCTTTCCTTCCTGCTAGAAGTACGCCTTTGAACAGCCTGTGCCTAAGAAGGGTGACCGTTCCAATCCCTCAAACTACCGCCCTATTGCTTTACTTTCTTGTCTATCTAAAGCTTTTGAATCAGTCCTTAACCGGAAGATTCAAAAGCACCTTTCCACTTCTAACTTTCTATCTGATCGCCAGTATGGGTTCCGTAAGGGGGTTTCTACTGGCGATCTTCTTGCTCTCTTAACTGACTCTTGGTCATCCTCTCTTAGCCGTTTCGGTGAAACTTTCTCTGTTGCGCTAGACATATCGAAAGCCTTCGATAGAGTCTGGCACCAGTCTTTGCTTTCTAAACTGCCCTCTTTCGGATTCTATCCCTCTCTCTGTTCCTTTATCTCCAGTTTAATTTCCGGCCTTTCTATCTCGGCGGTGATAGACGGTCACTGTTCTTCCACTAAACCTATTAACAGTGGTGTTCCACAGGGCTCTGTCCTATCACCCACTCTCTTCCTGTTATTCATCAATGATCTTCATTCCATAACAAACTGTCCTGTCCACTCATACGCCGACGATTCCACTCTGCATTATTCAACTTCTTTAACTAGAAGAACATCCCAACAGGAAGTAGACATGACTCCAGACTGGAGCTGCATAACGCTTAACCTCAGACCTTGCTATCATTTCCGATTGGGGTAGCAGGAACCTTGTGTCCTTCAATGCCTCAAAAACTCAATTTCTCCACCTATCAACTCGACACAATCTTCCAAACACCTATCCCCTATTCTTCGACAACACTCAGCTGTCACCTTCTTCAACACTAAATATCCTGGGTCTATCCTTAACCCGTAAAGTGTCGTCTTTTGTCATCAATAGGGGTCATGCCAGAATGCACTTTTTTCGTAATTTTTTTATTTGCCACTTAAAATGTAAAAATATATATATATATATATATATATATATATATATATATATATATATATATATATATATATATATATATATATATATATATATATATATATATATATATATATATATATATATATATATATATATATATATATATATATATATATATATATATATATATATATATATATATATATATATATATATATATATATATATATATATATATATATATATATATATATATATATATATATATATATATATATATATATATATATATATATATATATATATATATATATATATATATATATATATATAGGGTTGGCGGTTTAAACCAAATGGTTTAAACCGAATGGTTTAAACTAATAAAAAATACAGTGGTTTAAACCAGCTAATAAAACCATTTTTTTTTCTTTTGTGTGTATCTTTGTTAGTTTCATCAGTATTGTGGTTTTAACTATATGTAAGATTTTAATTATGTACAGCAGGGTTGGCGGTTTAAACCAGGGGTGTCAAACTCAAAACTCTTCGAGGGCCAATTCATACTCTGAAGTGCCGTCATGGGGGCCAACAAGGGTAGAAAATACATTGACAAGATTGAAGTTACTGTGATACCGCGGGCCATTTATGACTATCCCACAGGCCATGAGTTTGACACCCCTGGTTTAAACCAAAAACCCATCAATCATACTCACTTTTCTATACACTATTTGCTCTGTTTATGTAATTAACTATGTTCAGTATACAGTATGTATCAATTTAAATTACATGGTAGTTCAGCGTATGCGTATCTATATATTTTCAACGTTATGAGGTCTGACACGAGAAGGATTAAGCGTGTCATCTTATCCTCCCACTCACCCTCACATCACCTTCGCTGTATGGCACTGTTCAAGCACTGGAATGGTAGACACACACACACGTTATATTATTTCAACATTTTTAAAACTTGCATATCTTTCAAATGCGTATTATCTTAGCCTTTTCTTGGGAGTTACAAGCCAAGACCCGTTACATAGGACCCGTTTTCGCGCCAAACTTGCGCGTCCCTCACAGCGGCCTCCCTCACTCTAGCTTAGTTAAAACACAATTTTGGTCTTTCATATCTTGTTTCCAATCAAACACTGTCCACTACCTCCACATTCTACACCATCGCATCACCGATGCCCCTGTAACTAATGTGTGCACCAGTAGATTACAAGGATGCAGAGGAGTTCTTTGAATCAGAAACCAACTCCTATCAGCACATTTTAAAGATTTCTGGCTTCCTTTCTTTGATGCCACACTGTGAGGGGAGAATACGATACGAACGGCTTTATTTACTCCTAAAACCACATTAAAATGGCTTCTCAGGGTCTTTATAAGCACGTAAAAATGTGATGCCGCAGCGTTTCCGCCATATTCGTCGATGCCTCCGCGGAACACACCACAAATACTTCCAAGTTTTTGCGACTCATAGCCTTTACTGCGGGTCAGGAACGGATCCTAGCACACTCTGATACTTAAGTCCACTTGTAAGACACAATAACACAGCTGGGATAGCGTAAGTCCTCGTAAAGTAGCGTACAGTCCTGGGCACTGCTGGGCAGCGGAGGCCACTTTCTCCTTTCCCGCACAGACCCGCAGAATAGTAACCGAACACGAACAATACGCGTTCTGCGGTGATCAGGAACTTTAGGTCCTCAAACGGTACCAAGAGGAACGGTACCCTCATCTGATGTGTATAATGCTTTTTTCTGATGTTTTATTTTCTAGATATATTATAGAATCTGGTCAACGTCTTTGACTTCCAGCACCTTATTATGAATATAAATGAAATAATATTAAAAACACCCCTGAATATACCAAAAATTATGCCAAATGAGGTTAGGGATAAAACTAAAATTCCAGTACGCCAACCAGGCCTGGAATATACCAAATTGGCATAATTATGCCAAACCTGGCAATCCTGGTGGGATGGGAAAGTGACTCACGATTCTAGTCATTCAGAGCAGCGAGCTGCGGTCGGGAGCAAGGTGCACAGTGATAGTGTTGTGTAGCGGTAGTGTATTACTGTAGCAGCGAGTTATAGTGTAACTAGGTAATGTAGGGGGGGCATCGTGAATGCAGTCATCACCGAAGGGGGGGGAGCTGTTCTGGAAGCTGCATGGTAATCGTTGCCTGAATAATTGCCAGGACCACTATTCTAATGATTTTCAGTCCTAGTGACTCTATTCTCATTAATAACCCAGAATAAGTATTACTTAGGTTCTAGCACAGGAGATATTAGATGCATGCTGTCCATGTTGCATGGTGACACTGGCGTCTGTGTATGCTAAGGCGGCCATTGTTGTTCTGAGTCATCATAACAGCGCCCCAACTCCGGGGAGTTATGATGCAGCGGCAGTATGCGGTGGGATATAGCTAGAAAGTGCCTCTCTCTCTCTCTCTTACAACTCTTTTTGTAGCATGCAACTGGAAAATTAGAAGAGGTCTTTCATTACTCTTTAACATTGCAATTAAAAAGCATGTTAGAGAAGCTGCATTTTGCCTCTTTTACAGACTGTATGAAGATCAAACGAATATATTGCTAAATCCATCTCTAAATCTATCTATAATTCCTTTTCAAACTCATATATGTATATACAGATAGAAATTCTGAATAAAATACTGAAAAGCAAAAAAAAAGAAAAAAAAATATTATGTGGTTTAAACTAAAAAACATGGTTTAAACCAAAAAAAACTGGTTTAAACCAAAAAAACAAAACGTTTTATTTTGAACATTGGCTTTTGCCAACCTTGATATATTTATATATATATATATATATATATATATATATATATATATATATAGATATATATATATATATATATATATATATATATATATATATATATATATATATATATATATATATATATCTATATTATTTATATGCGAGGAATGTAACCCTAGATTGTTCGTTGTCTTATTTTTCTACGTCTCAGAGGTAATGATGTCATACAAGGAAATGGATATTTATATTTAATTTTTTTTAGAGCCTATATTCTTTCCATTATAAACGCTTCTCACAACCCTAAAGCGTGAATAATGTGTAAGTACTTTTTACATCACAAAACCTAAAAAAATAAACAGGAATTGTAAGTACAAGAAAATGATTGGATGCGCATCAGGCAACACCGCTCGCTTCACGGCCGCCTGTAGCACAACCATAGTTCACAAAATTCAACAAAACACTATGAAGCTTCCGACGATAAGTTTTCATTTCCGATTACTCTGAACCATAATTTACAATTCCACATGCCTTACTGATTATAGAATCAAGGAGTAATTACCTAGAAGAAAGTAACTTTCCTTCTTGTATAATGATTTTTGTTTGTTTAACATCCATTTAAAAATACGAAGACTTGTCAAATTATTCCTCTTTACTGTCAATGAACAATGTTACATACACAAACAAAAATAAAGGGCGTATAAGCCCTCAAAAGAGCTTGCGTATATATACGTACTAAACACTTCCCTAAGAGGTACGTATATGTACGTACTAAACACTGTACGGGTTAACTCAAAATCTGAACTGAAACTTCACATCTCCTCTCACTAAATCAGCTTCATCGAGGTTGGGCGTTCTGTATCGTCTCCGCCAGTTCTTGTATCCCGCACAGTTGCTATCCATATTCAGAGGCCTTGTCCGCCCTCGTATGGAGTATGAAGCTTACGTGTGGGGGAGCTCCACTCACAAAGCTCTATTGGACAGAATGGAGTCTAAGGCTCTTCGTCTCATCAGCTCTCCTTCTCTTACTAATAGTCTTCTACCTCTTAAATTCCGTCGCAATGTTGCCTCTCTTTCTATCTATATTTTATTTCTTTTTATAGTTCTTTCTATATTTTCACGCTAACTGCTCTTCTGAGCTTGCAAACTGCATACCTCCCCCCCTCCCGCGGCCTCGCCTCACACGACTTTCTAATCAAGCTCATCCCTGTACTGTACTCTATTCGGGAGCAGTAAGTAGCGGGCTTTATTTCATTATTGTTTGCTTTTTTTAACGCCCTTTAACTGTCTACTTTTCTGTAAAAAAAATCATTGAATATTAAAGAAAGGATCCAAGAGTTACACTTCCTCCGAGGCTGGCGTAAAGCCCCGTTCACACTGCCGACTCTGGGCCAAGACAACCCACGACTCTAGGGTACACGAGGTCTTGGGTTTTGATGTGAAAGGGTCGGGGATGTCTTGAAAGAGGTCTTGAGACTGCTGCGCCGAGGTCGTGACGGGAGTCTGGAGTCGTGAGGGTTAGCGCAAAAAAGTATTCTATGCTAAACTTTCACGACAAGAGTCGGCAAGAGTCTGGACCAACCGTCACTTCCGGTTGAGATCTGAAGGAGGTCTGGGACTAGTCGTGACGACTGTCGTCAACAGTCTTGGCTTGTCTTGAGACAGTCGTGACGACTGTCTGGGCAATTTTTAACTTTTTGACTGTGTCCTGTCCGCACAGTCGTCTGTGCCGACTACTTAAGAATGATGAGGGACTGTCGTGACGACAGTCTTCGCCTAATGAAGGACGTTCGTGACGACTGTCGGCTCAGAAATTTTGGCAAACACTTCCGCCATCAAGAAATTAATATTTTTATTTTGCAATCACAAGCACAATAACAACTTCTGGGCATGGTTACGTTTCGCTGGCACAAACTTGGGAGCCACACAGTACGCACGTACTCCTTTTGCCTCGATCTCTTTTGTGTTGAATGAAACAACTAGGGTTACCACCCCGAGGTGAGAAAAATGTGGAATGCAGCATCTCACTCTCCAATACGGAATGGATCCATATTTAAAGGAACGGGTGGCAACCCTAAAATTTCTCGAGCATGCAATGAGTGACAGCCGCAGCACGCTGCTGGTGGAGGCAAGGGGGAGGGGGGAGAGGGACGTTACGTCGGGTATTTTACACGTATTTTAGGACGAACCTTTGACAAATTTTACGGGCTGGTTTTGTGATCAACCGAAAAATGCGCTCACTACTATTTTAAGATACTGAATTTTGTCTGCATGACCATTCAGATAACAAAATACCGTACGGAACAAATGCCGTTCCGTATTGGTTCAAAACGGAACGATACATTTCATTCTCGAATACAGAGTGATTCCATATTTTAAGGAACGGCAAGGCTGCCGCCAAGACGTTCGTCAAGACAGTCGCGAAGACCATCAGGAAGACCGTCGGCCAACTCCTTGGCAACTGTCGGCCAGCTAGTCGGCCAACCAGTTGACAGACAATCTGGAAGACTGTCGTCGAGACCGTCAAGACTGTCGGCCAATCGGTCGGCAGATTCGTGGTTGTCATAGACATGGCGCCATTTCAAAAAATCTCGTCTTGAGACTAGTTTGCAGAATGACGCAGACATTCTGCAAACTAGTTGGACGAATGTCCCAGACAGTCGGCAATCATGGTAGCCGACACCAAGACGCTAAAAAATTCTTGGAGCGTGGGAGCCGACTTGTCAAATACAGAAGTCGCTGGGTTGTCTTGGCCCAGAGTCGGCACAGTGTGAACGGGGCTTACTTACACCCGAGTTACATCCTCGGCTACATCCTTTTCTGTTTTCTGAATCCCGATGGAAGTGCAGAGGGATGTATCTCGGAGTTACATTGATGTAAGTGCTTTCTGAATCTGCCCCCAGGGGTGGTGCTGGGGGTAGGTGGGGGATAGGGGTAAGCTCGCACCCAGATCTTGCAGGCTCCTCTGTTTCCTGAGGAGCCAGCTGTTGTATTATGCATCAGTCATATACATACAAATGACCCCAACAACGTCTCCTTGACATGCAATCCCTGTGTTGGGCGTTAGCGTTTAGACGCGTCGGGACGTTGATGTTATACCGTCTGATCTGATAAGAGACTTGATGGTGTACATATGCAGTAGCGTATTTCGTCAGGGCTTTCGGGGCTATAGCCCCGGATCTCAAAGTTTTTTTTATTTTTTTTTTATTTATTATTATTTTTTTTTAAGAATAGCCCCAGCCAGGCCAATACAAAATGTTTATTCTTGTTAAGCTGTTAGTACTAGAAATTAGATTTGATAGATCTCATACGGAGATCACACGGTTTGATCCCGTCCGGTTCACGTTTCTATCACGTATTCACAGACATTCGCCAGTCGGCCATCAGTCAGGCAGTAGGGATGGGCAGGTACCGTTAATTTGAGTACCGGTAGTACAGGTACCAAAACTCAGGTACCGTTAATACCGGTATCGGTAACGAAAGGAGTATTTTTTTTTATCTTAATGACGTCTGATGAAATTCCTAATTAAATTTTCTGTAAAGAGAATTCTCTCTCTCTCTCTGCCCTGCTACACCTCTATTATTTTATCATCTTATATATATTCATGTAATTCTTCATATTCAAAAATCCTCGCCAAAGGATCTAAACTCTGTTCTTTCGCTTATGCTTTATTGTATGGTGGATTAATGATTCTCTCTCTCTCTCTCTCTCTCTCTCCCCTGAATGAAGTGAATATTTATTTTTCAATAAAAATAGCATATATAGTTATTATGGATGGACTCATACTAATACCAATAACAGGATACATTAGGAAACCTTTAAAAGAATGGACATGAAGATACAATCGATACATAACGGTAACAGTACCGAGTGGTACCGTTACCACTGGTACTGGTCAGTACGAGTAGAATCGATACCACTCGGTACCGATCAGTACCAAGTAGATCTGATACCACTCAGTACTGACCAGTACCGAGTGGTATCGATTCTACACGGTACTGATCTGTACCGAGTGGTATCGGTACCACTCGGTACTGCGGTTACCGTTAAAAGTATCGAAACCCTAACGGTACCATTACTGCTACTAGTACCGGTTGGATTCCCAATACCGGCGCTTATAGCGACACGCTCTCCCGCCATGCTTGGCTGTGGAGTGTTGGGCCTCGATGTGCGAGTCGCTGCACGCATTTTCCCGCCATTTTGTCCTGCCTTGTTGTTTCCATCCTTCCTCCCGTCTCCATTGTTTTATTAACTTAACTATTAGATAATTCTCCATGTCCGATTCTTTTTTAAGGATTGGGTTAGAAGAAACCTTGTGTCCTTCATTGCCTCAATAACTCAATTTATCCACCTATCAACTCGACACAATCTTCAAGACACCTACCCCCTATTCATCGACAACACTCAGCTATCGCCTTCTACAACACTAAATATCCTCGGTCTATCCTTAACTCAAAATCTTAACTGGACACTTCACATCTCCTCTCTCACTAAATCAGCTTCCTCGAGGAGGGACGTTCTGTATCGTCTCCGCCAGTTCTTCTCCCCCGAACAGTTGCTATCCATATACAGGGACCTTGTCCGCCCTCGTATGGAGTATGCATCTCACGTGTGGGGGGGCTCCACTCTCACAGCTCTATTGGACATAGTAGAGTCTAATTAAAGCCCCAGCACACTGTGCCGACTTGGCCACGATTACCCACGACTCTAGGGTACACGAGGTCTTGGGTTTCGATGTGAAAGTGTCGGCATGTCTTGAAAGAGGTCTTGAGACTGTTGCCGAATGCTGCGCTGACGTCGTGACGGGAGTCTGGAGTCATAAGGGTTAGCACGACACACTGGCAACTATTTGGCCGAATGTCCCTTGTAACGGTGTACAGGGGGGCGTTTAAGGGCGTTGAATAAGACTCAGCTTCCTTAAGGCGAATATATTCTTAAGCCTATATGTACAGGAGCGTCTGAGCGAGAGAGACTGCAGGTGTGTGTCAGTCGGACTCTCTTGAAGGAGTGACGAGTTACAGATTGGAAAATAATGAAGTTACAGTTGGTCACGTATATCAAGGTGACCTCCAAGCTTGATGAAATGCTTTGTATACAAACTGAGACGGTAAACACTGACGGACGATATTCCTATAAGGTGGCGTGATCTATCTGTCGTGGGTTTTTTCCATTGACAATTGTATGCCTAATTCGTGGTGATATTAAATAATAATAATAATAAGAATAATACATTGATATCCTACTATAACACTGCTCGGTCACCTACCAGTGATCGCGACCTCGCGATTTACAAAAATCTAACTAGCAGTCTAGTTACCATTATCATACATAGTGGGATCCTGTTAAGCAGACTGCTTTTGATACAATTACATGAAAACACTGGCTATGTAAGAACATTTGTGTAGTAATAATATAAATAGTGCAAGGTAAAACACAACGTGTGTGACATGAATCATAAGAAATCTCTCAAAAGATAAATATGAGGACACATGTATAAGTAGCTGTCAACTGGCATAGTTACAGACAATGAAACGCTCATCTAGCTCCTAAAAAAAAAATACAGTAGTGAAACACAGTACAGTGTTAAGATACAGGAGCAGGGGAATGCCAGGGTTATGACATTTGACTTGCTTGAGAAAAAAAAAACTACCTTGCCAGTGGCCTCCCTGCATCCTGTCGCCTTGTCTGCACAACCAAATAATCGTGCAGGGCAGAGTTCCTCCTAATAAGGTAGCACATGACGACGAGACTGACAAACATCAGAAACAATGGCACAAAAATTCCAGGGTACAAGTAGGTGAGGTGCAAGTATTCAGGCAGCGTTTCCTCCAGGGTTTCCGCAAACTCTGTTTCGTTTGCGAAAGATAATGAATTAAGGGAATCAGTCACATAAGAGATGCTGGAGAAGTGAATGTTATCGAGAGACCGCAGAGGAAACACTTGATGGGAAATATTGGCCGTGAAAACCAGACGGATCCGGGACGGGTACTTTGTTATGTTAGTGGAGCGGATATAGCATGCTTCCGCTATGGCATAGTGACCAGTAACCCGTTGATAAGTGGTACCCTTCGGGCAGATTACCGATACATAGAAGGACTGAGGAAAATAGAAATAATGCAGACCCTGAAAGTTCTTATGGAAAACAGGTGTTGGGGGTAGTTGCTTGTAAGGGCACAGGGAAAGAGCGTCAGACGCATTCACCCGGGTGAGGGCGATCTCGCACACTCCTCCCCGAACCGGTAGGAAGGCAAAAAGAGACGCAGAGCAATAGAATCGCCTGAAGACCGTCTCCTTGCAATATTGCAAGAGCGAGTAGCTACCCGTTGAATACAGAGCGAAATCCTTCGCGATTAAGACAAGAGACGGGGACGTATTTGTCTGGGATGACCAGTTGTTCTATAGGTACTGGTTTGCTTGGCTATGACCTACAAAGGAGGTTGTCCTCTGATAGGAAGAATTGTGAAAAGGGAACTGGCAATTTAGAAGGTTTGTTTGTCTCCTGACTCTAGGGCGTAAATTAACCTCTTCCACACTGGTGGTCTCGCTGAGCAGTGTGTAGCTCAGGTGAAGTGAAGTTGTAGAGGACCTCTGGGGTGGTAATCGCGCCTATTGGAATATTTCGAGATAAGGCATCTGTGACCACATTTGTTTTCCCGGTGATATATTTTATCTCCGGATTGTATGCTTGGATCGTGAAGAACCATCTTGCCAGACGACCGTGTAGGTTTTTTTCCCTTGAAAAGATCTGTGATGGCCGCGTTGTCCGTATACACCACAATTTTGTAACCCGTCACTATGTCTCGAAAATGCTTCAGAGCCCACACAATTGTAAGAGCCTCTAGGTGGGTAACAGAATAGTTCTTTTCCGGAGCTGTTAGTACTGACTGGCGAACGCTATTACATGCTTTTGCCGGACCTATCTGTTTGCATAAGAGCGGCTCCTAGTCCACTGGCCGAAGCGTCGGTACGAAGCTGAAAGGGGTCCTGAAATCTGGAAAGACAAGGACCGGAGCCTGTGTAAGCGCTTTTAAATCCTCAAAGCTCGTTTGTTGAGCTGGGAGCCACTGAAATGGTACGTTTTTCTTTAAAAGATGGGTTAGGGAACTCGCGCGTGCTGCGAAGTCCTTTATGAAAGGCCTGTAATAACCTGCGACACCCAAGAAAGACCGTACCTTGTCCACAGACGTTGGCTGAGGGAACTCGGCAATAGCTTTTATTTTGTCGTCCACTGTGTGGATGCCGAATTCGTCCACGACATCCCCCAAGGACTTGATCCGAGGCTTTAAGAATTCACATTTGGTGATTTCAAGCTTTAATCCGACCTCTTGAAGTCTGTGTAGGACTACTTTTAGTGTTTCCATGTGTGCATGCACGTCTTTACTTGCTATGATGATGTCGTCTAAATACACATAGACAGAGTTGCCCAGCAAGTCACCAAAATACTGTTCATTGTCCTTGAAGGTAAAGGAGCCTTTGAGCCCAAACGGCATCCTCGTCCACTCATAGTGGCCATGAGGCGTGCTGAAAGCCGTTATTTCACGTGACTCGGGGGCCATGGGCAGTTGCCAGTAGCCACCGACCAGATCAAGACTCGTAAAGACTTTATTTCCTCTACCGAGACACATCAGAAGATCTCTAAGAACGGGAAGCGGAAAATGATCATCCACGATCGCGGTGTTCACACGCCGGAAATCAATCACAGGACGATAAGAACCGTCTTTCTTTGGAACCAGAAACAAGGGTGAATTCCACGGGGAGTTCGATTCTTTGATGACACCTTGTTCTAACATATCAGATATAAGTTGCTGCACTACTTCCCTCTGACTGTGGGGGAGCTTGTATGCATTGATATATACAGGATTGGTATTGGATTATAACTTAATGTGGTGTTCAGCACACTGCGTAACTCCATGCGGCTCGCCTGGTAGAGCAAGCGCCCCCCTATAATGTTTCAGCAGCTGGACTAAGGTTGGCTTAATCTCGAATAGTGTGCAACTTTTAGGAATGCCTCTAAATTATCTGTGTCTTGTTTGTGAGAGCTCTGACACGCCGAGGTTATGCCTGAGACTTGGGCTGAAGGGTATTCAGCTGGTTCCGCGGCCACATTTTTCCCATACACTAGACACTGGCATAATCTAACACCGTGTTTTAAAGATACAGGGGATCCTGATGTATTTATTACCAATGCCTCTGCAATACCTCCCTCCTTGATTGTCGCGAGAGTTACGTCCACTGTCACCCGGTGTATGTGTGTGCCCGTCGATACACACATCACTGCCCATTGAGGGCGTTAGGTAACCGGATTTTAACAAGTTTTGAAGCACGATCCGGAACTATTTGAGGACCTTCTACGACTGCCGTTACTGTCCGCCACAAGTCTGTAATATTTTCGGTGGTTTGACCGTAAGAGGTGACACTTGGGCGGTGACAGACCCTGAGTCCGTGGTGGTTTGGTCTTTTTCCCCCTCTGAGGGCGGGACTACAGGTGACATAGGCGATGGATTTACTATCCCCTGTATGCGTCGTCCTTGATACACGATCGCGTTGCTTTCAGGGTTTATGGTTATGTGCAGGTCTTTCATGGCGTTTAATCCTAAGATCCCATCTACAGGTAAGGTAAACCTGCTAGATACATAAAAGAAATCTCGAAAGGGACAGACCTTTTCATGTAAGCTGACTGTTAGTGGTACTCGCCCTAGATTCCCAAACCGGTGCCCGTCACGCCTACCACATTCATGTCGTCTTCTTGGAGCGGCCAATTTTCCCCTCTCGCCTGTCATGTCAGTGACCTGTAAGCGGAGTCTGAGATTACATTGACTGTGTCTACCGCTAAGGTGAGTGAAATTTTGCCCACCTTGCAAGGGAGGGCAATTATGCTTGTCCGTTCCAAGGCGGCAATGACCGAGTCTAGTTGCTCCCAATTAGTATCGTCCGTATGGGGTACTTGGATGTACGCCTTGTGGCTGTCACGCAGTCATGCCTTTTTATTCTGAGAAGAGGAGGAGGTGGTTTACTGTCCGCCGAGGACTTGTTCTTCTGTTCCTCCTGGTCTTTTGTATTGCATAACAACTGTCTGAATCATGAAAACAATTCCCGTGGACATGGCAAAAGGCAGCCTTCCGCTGATGGTTCGGGCTAGGGTACCTGTGTGATGAGTGATGTCCGCCTCTGTATCCCCCTGATCTCCTATCAGATTCCTGTCTTGATTGTGTTGAGTCCCTACGTTTCGCGAAGCAAGAATTCTCGGAATGTCCTGATTGTTTACAAAAACTACAGGTGAGAGATGCCTTACATTGAGCCTGCAACGCTGCGGCTGTTGCGAGGGGTTGATGGTGAGGGTGTTCGTGAACCTTGACTTCTAACTCTGAGACGAAGTCAACCAACTTCCCGCCCGGTTTGAAGGTCAAGGGAAGGGCAGAACGGCGGTTCTTCTCTGAAATGTGAAATAAGTAAAAAAGCAACTCGAAGACTGTCTTCACCTGTTGTTTTTGCATACCGCCCCCTGAGGGCCATTGCGCGTCTTCTAGACTTTTGACACAGTCAACCGCCAGCTGATTTGCCTCAGTCATGGCGTCCCAAATCGGCTTTGTTGAGGAATTTTTTTGGAGTGACTCAACCGTGTGTGCGATCTGTCTAACGATGCTTGGTTTACTCCTGCCTCCGAAGTTTTTACGAAATTCTTTTTAAAAATCTCATAGTTTACTGCAATGTCCCCCGAAGCGAACGCTGAGAACTGCATCAAATTAAGTGCCCGAGAGCCTGGTAGTAACCAGGACCGAATGAATGCAATTTTATCATGATCTTCCGTAATGGAGGAATTTACGATGGCAGACTCACATAGATCTAGGAACTGTCTCGCCGAATAATCTGACTCGCTGCCGGAGAACTGTCGAATACTGGCGTGAGTTGGAATGACCTGAATCGGTGGAGGGGGGGGAGGTGGATTGGTAGGCATTGTGATCGGTTGAGTGGGGATTAAGTATTCCGAAGAACCCGTAGGGGAAGGGGCCCTGTCCCCCGGAATTGAGGAATATTGAGTACCTGAACGTAAATTTACAACATTAAGATCATCGGTGTCTGAACCGTGTTCCACTGCCTCCTCACCTGAAGGACGAGCCAACTGTTTAAAGGTGTCGCCGAGTTTAGCGAGAGTGTCTTTGTTCACACTATGGCTTAAATCAGTTACAAAATATATTAGCATATTTTAATAGCTTTAATTATTATCGTAACGCGTCTGAGTTAAAAGTTTGCGCCGTACCCCTAAAAACAAGAAGGTATTGTTAGCAAAGTGGCCGTTAGACGTAATAGAATGTTAAGGGTATAATGTCAGGTTATAATGTAATGTTATAATGTTATGGTTATATGAAATAATGACCCAAAAAACTCAGCGGTTATTTGGTTAGGAGAATCAAGTGATTATGCTTTTAAAGTGCGGGTTTCTCCCGACCGACGAAGAGAAAACGGAGCAAGGGCACACTGAGGAAGTTTGAATTTCAGTAGGGAAATCACGGTTGTACCGTTAACAGACAACAAGAAGGATCCATACCGTATGCGAATGATCGTTACTCTCACAGGTACGACTGATTAACAGTGTTAGATACACAGAAATAAAAGAGTCGTGCCTCTGATGCAATTTTTGCTGAGTTTGCACTTGGGAAAATAATTGAACAGGAACAATACGGAGAATATGCGTAGAGTTGGTGACGAAGGATGTCGTCGCCCATGGGGCACCTGGAGCCTTTGGAGTCGTGTTGGAAGACCTTGGCCGCGGCAGGAGCGCGTAGAAGGTCGATTGATGGCGTGGAGACTGACTCCCGTAATGGCTGCTGGAAACTGCTGACGATGTAGTCGGGCAGGGTGTGGCAGGCGGGCGCCGGAACACTGCTGCCAGACGTATGACGGCTGCGGTTGTAGATATGGCGACCTGGGTGTGTAACCTCTTGAGAAGGCGCCTTGTAGGAACTGTAGGTAACTGCTTGCAGTCACCGGGAGACGTCCGCGTTTGCCCTGGTTGACTGTTTGCCGGAAGAGGTTTGGGCCGATGCTCCCGGCAGCGGCGGTGTTGCCGCTGTGTTGCGGGCTGTGCCTCCTTCTGCGTAACGCGGAGGGCTTGGAGTGAGCTGGGAGTGGCTTGTAGTGCTTGTAGCCGTGCTGGCTTGTAGCGGGTGGGGCGGCTTGTAGATTATGGCCCTCCCCGTCGGCTGCGTAGGCCTGTTGTAGGCCTGTAGTTGGCTTGTGACTCCTTCCTTCCTTCTACGCCTGTCCCCGGATTTGTTGGTGAGTTCTCGTGGCTTGGAGCTCTTGCAGGAGATCGAGGTAGCGAAGGGCTCGAGCGCGGTGGGACACCGGCTGCCACCAAATAATGTAACGGTGTACAGGGGGGGGGGCGTTTAAAGGCGTTGATTAAGACTCGGCTTCCTTAAGGCGAATATAATCTTAAGCCTATATGTACAGGAGCGTCTGAGCGAGAGAGACTGCAGGTGTGTGTCAGTCGGACTCTCGTGAAGGAGTGACGAGCTACAGATTGGAAAATAATGAAGTTACAATTGGTCACGTATGTCAAGGTGACCTCCAAGCTTGATGAAATGCTTTGTATACAAACTGAGACGGTAAACACTGACTGACGACATTCTTATAAGGTGGCGTGATCTATCTGTCGTGTTTTTTTTCCATTGACAACTGTATGCCTAATTCGTGGTGATATTAAATAATAATAATAATAATAATAATAATAATAATAATAATAATAATAATAATAATAATAATAATAATAATACATTGATATCCTACTATAACACCCTGACAGTCAGCAAGACACCAAGACCCCAATAAAACCTCGCCCCCTTTCTTGGAGCGTGGGAACCAACTTGTCAAATGGAAAAGTCGCTGGGTTGTCGTGGCCCAGAGTCGGCACAGTGTGAACGGGGCTTTAAAGCTCTTCGTCTCATCAGCTCTCCTCCTCTTACTGATAGTCTTTTACCTCTTAAATTCCGTCGCGATGTTGCCTCTCTTTCTATCTTCTATCGATATTTTCACGCTGACTGCTCTTCTGAACTTGCTAACTCAATGCCTCCCCCCCTCCTGCGGCCTCGCCTCACACGACTTTCTGATCAAGCTCATCCCTATAATGTCCAAACCCCTTATGCAAGAGTTAACCAGCATCTTCACTCTTTCAGCCCTCACGCTGGTAAACTCTGGAACGATCTTCCTTCATCTGTATTTCCTCCTGCCTACGACTAACTCTTTCAAGAGGAGGGTATGAAGACACCTCTCCTCCCGAAATTGATTTCTATTTTTGGCAACTCCTAGCTACTCTGTTCAGGAGCAGTAAGTAGCGGGCTTTTTTTTCATTATTTTTTTTATTTTTTTTACGCCCTTGAAGTGTCTCCTCTGCTGTAAAAAAATACTGTTATTGTTATTAGATTATGAGTCCATCCATAATAACTATATATGCTATTTTTATAGAAAATATAAATATTCACTCCATTCAGGAGAGAGAGAGAGAGAGAGAGAGAGAGAGAGAGAGAGAGAGAGAGAGAGAATATCCATATCACCGAGATATTCACTCAGGCACTCGGTCTTAGCCTCTCACTCGTGTGAGGAAGAAATGAGGGACATCATGAGAGACTGGCGAGTATCTGTATCGGTACCAGTCAGTCTGGTAGCGGTACTGTACCGGATAGCTGGTACCGTTAGTACGGGTACTGGTACCGGTACCTGGCCACCCATATCAGGCAGTTGTACCAGGCGTCAGCCAAGGTGGGTATCCCGGCCCGCGCACACATGTAAGCAAGAGAGCTTGTTGACTGGTAGTAGCGAGCAAGACCTGAGTCTGAGGCCATGGATATCAGAAACTTCTTTAATGAAGAAAGAGGACCAATGCAATGAAGTGAAGCCTCCAAGGCTAGAGCAGGAGGAGGAAGAGTTACTCTGCTGTTGCTGTAAGTAACTGCAGATGAGTCAGGACAGGAGACTACCGCTGTCGTTACATTGTCTGTTAGCTCAGGTTGGTGAACCAGAGGGCTCTTTAGCCAGCTAGCAAGTAGCCATAGTCTAGCTGAGTGGTTCTTTTGTCACACAAGGCACACCAACTCCTTAAAATAATATGGTAGATATGTATACTGTAATGATGAGAAATGTGCACACTGCACCAAATTGCTCCATCATTCAGCAGTTCGAAGTGGAACGAGGGACCGTAATTTTCTGATTTCAAAAGATCCAGTTATTATTTAGCGAATTTCAAAAGTTTTTTCTTTATATTTTGTTGAAGACAAAACCTGTGGTCATGAGTTACGTGACAACATGCGAGATCGAGCTGTTGATATAAAAATAAGTTAAAAGCATAACAATAAAAGAAGATTTAAAAAGCGTCTTTAACCTTGTATTAAATAACTTGCAGCCTGCAGGAACTAATGGCATGGCAGGAGTAAAATCCAGCATCTAAATTTATAAAATGTAGTAGAGTAGTAGGCTGCAGGAGATGAAACCTGGCAGCCACATTATTTAATATCGTGATATGATTACCTTGGCTATGACAACGGGATAAACAATACGTCTGTTATAAGGCTAAAGGCTGAATTTTTTTTAGGTGAGTAGAACAAAAAAATATATAAAAGAATAATTTGAAGTTGTCTGTACAGTACATTTATATGTAACCAACGACACATCAGTCATAAGCGCTTAAATGTATTTATGCTTTACCATAATTTGATAATGACCTTATAAGTTTTATTATGACACACTTGCCATATTTTCAGTTTTACTGCTAAATACAAAAACACATAAATTGGTCCTAATGTCTGAAAGAGAGGCCTCAGAGTTTCCCTCAAAACTCCGCGCTTCTCTCGCATCCAACCATCCAGCATTTTGGGTTGGGCTAAGCCCCCAATGTTTCAATTAGGCCCTGTACATGTGCATTCTTCCTGAGGCAACTCTGTCTTCCACTCATTTGCAAGTAAGTATTCTCCCATTATCCGAACAGCGCGCCTAGTGTGTCTCCAGGTCACTGTCTCCCTGTTATCTTCATGGGTGACGTCGTTGAATGAGAAGGCACGACGGAATAGGGAAGGCATTAGGTGCTGCTTGGTGATGGCGGTAAATTAGGCAGGCAGGGCGAAGATTTCCTCCATATTGTTATCCCCTGTCTCTCTCTGCGACTGGTGGTGATGCACCTCCTTCTTCTGGCCGGGACAGGTGAGTTGCCTGTAACCTCAACCAGTACACAACATCTATTTTAGGGGGTCTAATGGTTTATTTATTTATATTTAAGAATCTAATTTATCAGCTTGATTACATTACAGGAAAAAAGCAGCTTGACTACAGTTATTCAGTTAAGTACACTGACTACTGAAAATGAGATGTAAAAAACACAATACTTGCACAAAACGCATCATCAGGAGAAAGCGTCCCGGCGGCTGCTCTCGAGACCCACACCCAACCTGTGCCGATGGGTATACAGAGAGGAGGAAGAGGCCCCGCAGCAGCTGTGTGCCCTGCTGTGGCCCACGGCGGTGCAGACAGCCAACCCAGCCACGCTCATGTACCTCGCCACTGACTCCTTCAGCGTAACAGCAGGTGCATACACAGAGAAACAGACAGCCTAGAGAGAGAGAGAGAGAGAGAGAGAGAGAGAGAGAGAGAGAGAGAGAGAGAGAGAGAGAGAGAGAGACTGAGAGAGAGAGAGAGAGAGAGAGAGAGATAGAGAGAGAGAGAGAGAGAGAGAGACTAAGGTTCGCCCACTGCCTTCCCCCTCCTCACACAGAGATACGCGCCTTTAAGTTGTGGGTTACGGTGGACGACGTCCCGTTCCCCTCAACCGGACGCTGGAATTTGTGTCTTGGATTAAGGTTGTGGTGGGTGTCTGGCCCCCACCTCACCCCAACGCTCTCCAACACTGATCCTTCCCCGCCACGTTCCCCCACCACCACACCACCACTGCCCCTGCACCACCCGTCAACACCTCACTGGACGACCTGCTCTTTCCATCCCTAATCAGTCCTCCTCGAAACCATCATACGTGGTGAGCATCCATAAGATTGCAATTTTCAGTCTGGTGTCACTGATTACCCAGTATAGTTTAAAAGTAGGTTGTCAACTTGCGTAAGTACTGGTGTAAAGTGCACGTGACTGTTGGACAGCGTTGCAATGGTCGACATAGTATATCAAGATAGATCGCTGTTTATCGTTTGAAATGGCAGAAAGGCTTTTTTTATCATTTCTTATTGACATAAAGAGAGTAATGTTGTGTCATGTATCACAGATGGATGTCTCCCTTCCAGGTTTGGGTGACTGTGGGGGACCACCTCCTCAATAGGAGAGAGATACAAAACTTATCTCTATCTTCAGCGTCCTTGACATTGTGCTTTGGGGATCCCAATGATCAAGACCAAAGGTCCTTCACAGGACTTGTGACGGCCATATCTACAGATGTCTCCAAAATACATGACATCACTATTAACTGCACAGAAGACGACCTCGGGCGTGAGGAGCTCCTGGGTCCTTGGTCCAGCAGGATCACTGAACGGGAGGGGCGCCCGATATGCTCCAGGCACGTGCATGATATAACGCTCCACGCCGTGCACGGATACTCGGGTATCAAAAAGGCATGCAGCAGCCTTGGTGGACGTTTGCTTAGAGTGGAAGAGGCGGCGACGAAGGAAGTGGACGATTACAGATGCGTCACGCAGGATTTGGTTTGTGTCGTGGCTGCATGAGGACGACGTGGAGGTGGAGGGCGTCTGGTCTCAGTGTCCTGCCCTGCTCGTCGACGGCACGGCAGGCCAGCGCCTCTGTGTGGAGGACCTGCCCTGCAGCAGGTGCCGTGTGTCCTCCGCCATCCGGTATTACCTTTACGGACCTATTGAAGAATTCGACAGGAATACCACCTTAGATGCTGCCCGATGGATTTTTCTACTTTGAGGGCCGGTACACGAGCAACATTAGCCGCCGGATAACGAGTGGATGTTGTGGTCACGCCTGCATCACAGGTGGTGGCGGCTGGGGAGGGACTCGTGGACTCTGGTGCGCAACCTCTTGTACTCACCGCAACTCAAAGCCACTCTCCCCTTTTATTCCTGCAGTAGTATTTATTTCCCTGCAAACGACGGCACCTGCCTCTTGAGGAATCAGCGTTGTGACGGTCAGCAGGACCACCCAGACGACAGTGACGAGTTGGGCTGCTGAGACAGACTTGTTTACAAGAACCCTGACTACGACGCGACCAGACCTCGAGAGCTTTTTGAGTCTGTCAATATTTCTGCTCTGTCAGATTAATCAACATTAACAAGATCAGTGCAGCCCAAGACACTGCGAACATAGAGTTGGGCATTTACTCAAGTGGCAGGACCAGCGCCTTAGGTTTGTGGGACATCAAGGACGAAACAAAATATTTCCTTTGTGAAAATATTTCTCTGGGACACCTGAGTTTATACTTATTCTCCGGGGACAAATGGGGCCCTCAAGCAAATGTCAGTCAAGTGATGAAATACTGTTTCGTTGAAAAGTTCAACACGAAACTGGAAGTGGACGAACGATCCTTCCTTGGTGAGTATTGTCACCCATGCCTTGTTTCAATGGAAACACAAAACAAACTGCTATCCAATATTTCCTGAGTATTTAAAGTATTCTGTCGTCGTGCACATTAGTCGCATTTCAGATTTTACCTGAGAGGGAACCAGCCAGCTGTTAGAATATCCCAGTTAAGTTTTTTTTATGAAAGAGAATAAAACAACATTTCTCCTTGACATGTAAGATGCCTTTCAGAGAGGTGGGGGGACAGTCTTGGGAGGCGAGCTGGGTCATCAGCCTCCCTCCAAAAATGACACTTTTGGTTGTGCACTGACACTTTGTGCTTCCTCAGCTACATATTTCCTCGTGTCTCTACAATCTCTCGGTTGCATCAGCATAGTTTTCTTGTGTGTTTGTTTATTTGTCGCCGGTGAACACGAACCAAACAAAATGTATATACCCAATGGCGGATCCAGCTCCAGGTGAAGGGGAGGGTGGGGGTGCTGATAAAGAGGGTTGCACTGACGTCACACCGCTTCTGCTTTTGTTTTAGAAAAACAACTGTCAGACATTTTGGAGGCAAGAGCGATCAGCTGAGCCCCTGCCCTGATGATGGCTAGCCCTTGCCTCGTCTTCATAACACAATTTATGAATATGCAAAAATCTGGACAGTGAGGCTAGGCTTCAAGTTATATAACTATCCATTACGCCGCTAAAAGATGATGGACATACAGTATATACATTTATTATCAAACTTTAAGATATATTTGATGATAAGAACAATGAATATATGATTAATTTAACCCTGGGTATCCTCTGGCGGTGTTTAGTAAGAACATAAGAACGTAAGGGTTCGCAAAGCCCACTGACCTATACCTGGCAGCCCCTGTTTACCTATCATGAGTGGCAGTGTAGCACCTATCAGTAACAGTAATAGATGGGCCACTAACACCCACAATAATCCCACACAGTAATAGATGGACACTAACACCCAAACACCCACACAGTAATAGATACACTAACACCCACACCCATTATTGTGCACAGTAATAGATCCACACACCCACACCACACAGTAATAGATGGACACTAACACCAAACACCCACACAGTAATAGATACACTAACACCCACACCCACACAGCAATAGATGGGCCACTAACACACCCACCCACACAGTAAGAGATGGACGCCAACACCCACACCCACACAGTAATAGATGGACACTAACACCCACACCCACACAGTAATAGATGGACACTAACACCCACACCCACAGAGCAATAGATGGGCCACTAACACCCACACCCACACAGCACAGATGGACACCAACACCCACACCCACACATTAATAGATGGACACTAACACCCACACCCACACAGTAAGAGATGGGCCACTAACACACACACCCACACAGTAAGAGATGACACAACACACCCACCCACACAGTAATAGATGGGCACTAACACACCCACCCACACAGTAACAGATGGACACTAACACCCACACCCACACAGTAATTGATGGGTCACTAACACCCACCCACACAGGAATAGATAACACTAACACACCCACCTACATGGTAATAGATGGTACCAACACCCACACCCACACAGTAATAGATAGGCCACTAACACACCACCCACACACAGTAATAGATGGGCCACTAACACCCACACCCATTACAGTAATAGATACACACACACCCACCCAATATTACAGTAACAGATGGGCCACCACACCCACCCACCAATAACAGCAATAGATGGGCCACCAACACCCACACCCACACAGTAACAGAGGGACACTAACACACCCACCCACACAGTAATAGATGGACACTAACACGCCTACCCACACAGTAATAGATGGGCCACTATCACACCCACCCACACAGTAACAGATGGACACTAACACACCCACCCACACTGTAATAGATGGGCCACTATCACACCCACCCACACAGTAACAGATGGACACTAACACACCCACCCACACAGTAATAGATGGGCCACTATCACACCCACCCACACAGTAACAGATGGACACTAACACACACACCCACACTGTAATAGATGGGCCACTAACACAAACACCAACACAGTAACATGGCGGGGAAAAGATGAGGTTTCTTGCGGTAAATATTTGCCTCCCAAAATGGCGGGCCTTTGCTAAGTAGTTGAGAAGTGATCAGCTGATCGCTGATGATGACGTCACATGCAACCCTCTATACAAGATGGGCGCCATACCATACCATATTATATCTATATATATCTATATATATCATATATCTATCTATCTATCTATCTATTCATTCATCTATCTATCTATCTATATATATATATATATATATATATATATATATATATATATATATATATATATATATATATATATATATATATATATATATATATATAAACCTTCGGAGGGCTCAGAGTGTGTCCTGAACGTCCGGAGCCTCTCGGACGATGACCGACTGTCTACCTATCAAATGAGCTCAAGGCTGAGGGTGGACATAGTGGCAATTTCTGAGACAAGGAGGCCAGGCAGTGGCGAGATCAGCAAGGGGTACATCTTCATTGGTTCAGCATGAGCAATGGCTTCCTTGTCAAGTGGGTAGCTATGGGCATCTCCAGCCAACTGCTGCCATTTTGTGGTTGAGGTTACCTGGTTGATGAGCTGTACAATGCGAGGAGGCTGAAGCACACACCGGGCTTCATGTCCTTGTTGCAGTGTACGCCCTACTGAGATGCGTGAAACTGAAGAGAAGGAGATGTTCTACGCCAAACTCGCCTCCGTATTAGATCAGTGCCCTTCCTGGACACACTCATTGTCTTATGACTTCAATGCTAAGCATTACTCGGCACTGACAGAGTTGGCTACGAGCTATGTGTTGTCCTCACGGTTCTGGGTACCAGGAACATCAACAGCCTCCTGAATTTTGTAAAATCCAGAAGGCTGAGAATTGCGGTGTTCCTGGTACCAGAGACTGTGGAGCTGGGCACCGCTGGACTTCTGTATAGCGATGCCGGAGGAGTAGCTAAGGAAGATCGACCACATTCTTGTAAGCACTTCGTTGCTGAGGATCCTTCTGAACTGCAGGGTTTAATACTGGAGTGCTGAGTTCTTTGCAACTGACCATAGGCTTGTTGTTGCAACACTCCAAGCTTCATGTCAGGTCAAGAAGAATCTCAAGACACAACACTACTGTGCTCCATCTCGAGACGCTGAAGGACCTGGTATGTGCTCAGGAGGCTATGCAGACAGCTTCAAATCTGTCTGAAGTGGCTTCGGCACCTTGGAGGACCCTGTAGAACTGGTGTGGATACCTTCAAACGTGAGACTGGGTGTTGGGCATTGAGAGACACCTGAGATCTTGGAGTGGCTTTGCCTCGAGACGCTAGAATATTGAGGAGAGTCGCGCTGCCAGACTTGTTAAATCGGGACCACAGGGCTCTGTCACGTAGGACAGAGCTCTCCTGAGGAGAGACAAGGAGAAGTGTCAGGGTCTTGCTGAGGGTCGAGGACATCTCAATGCGAATGACCTTCGATCTGCTTACTGAGCCTCTTGAAGAAGCTCCTGCCCAAGTCTTCCGCTCAGGTGAGTTGCCATCTCAACAGCTGACGGCTGCTCTCGTGTCGGACATGGATGGCAGAGGGCTCGTTGGCCGAGTAATTGAGCAGCTGTACATGGCGGACCCTCCACTTCTAAGCAGCTTCCAGTTGCTGGGTTGTAGGTTGTGGATGCTGATCCACCCATTGACGAAAGTCCACCCCTCTGGTTGAGGGGCCAGAGAGGCTGGGGCCAAGTTGGAGGGTGGGAAGGCACCTGGAGGATGTAATATTAGTGCGGAGCTGCTCAAAGCTGGAGGTGGAGGCTATGAACCGCTGTATAGACAGGTCTTGACTGCCGGGCTATAGTCCGGGTACTATTTCTCCTGACTGGAAGTGAGGGCTGGTCGTCCCTATCTGGAAAGGAAAGGGACCGCCAGGACTGCAACAACTACCGTGGTATTACACTGCTCAGTGTGCAAGGCAAGGTGCTTGCCCACCCACATTGATGCGAATTGCAGCCAGCTGCTGAAGCTGAAGCGAGACCTGGAACAGTCTGGTTCACGCCTGGTAAGTCAACAACTGACTGTATCCCAGCACTTTGCGTACTGGTGGGAGTTGCCGACGTGGGATTTTCTGGTGACCTGTGATTCCTGCGAGGACTATTGGTTTGCTGACTGGCCTGTAATCTGGAAGCAGAGAGTGCTGTGAAGTGTGAGGGGCTTACCCAGCTTCTTTCTCTTTGAATGGAGTGAGGTAGGCTGTGTCCTTCCCCATCACTTTTCAACATTTGTATGGACTGGTATTGGGCAGAGTGGATTGGTGGAGCATCCATTGGCAATACCAGGTCACTGACCTGTTTTTGCTGATGATGCAGTAATTCCAAGAGTCGCTGGAGGTTTTGGGTGATGGCCCTCGAGGCACTGCACGAGGAGGCTAGCTCCCTTGGTACTTCAGGTCTCCTGGGTCAAGACCAAGGTACAGGTGTTTGGAGGCTTGCTGGATGAAATAGTACAGTCTGTTCATGCGTATCCTATGACTGTATCCTAGCACTTTGCGTACTGGTGGAGCGCCGACGTGGGATTTTCTGCGACTCCGTGGGATTCCTGCGAGGACTATTGGTTTCCTGACTGGCCTGTATTCTGAAAAGGTAGGAGTGCTGTGAAGGGAGGGGGGGCGCTTACCAGCTTCTTTCGTGAATGCGGGAGTGAGGTAGGCTGTGTCCTTCCCCTCATCACTTTTCAACATTTGCAGGACTGTGCATATGGGCAGAGTTATGGATTGCGGGAGCATCCATTGGCACAAAAGCGTCACTGACCTTGTTTTTGCTGATGATGCGGTAACTTGGCGGAGTCGCTGGAGGTTTTGGTGATGGCTCGAGGCACTGCACGAGGAGTGCTAGCTCCCCGGTACTTCAGGCCCCGTCAAGATCAAGGTACAGGTGTTTGAGGCTTGCTAGATGAAACAGTACAGTCTGTTGCTCGCGTGTGACGAGGACGTTGAGATCTCAGAAAGTTTCACGTATCTTGGTAGCGTAGTTTTCTATAACAACGGTAGTCTGGCCAGGAAGTCTTACGGCGGATTGGCTCTGGCCCATGGTGTTATGACTTGTCAATACGAGTATATGGGCGTTGTCGATATTCGTGCAGGAAGAACAAAGATCCAGGTCTTCGTTCCTGTGGCCCTTGCCTTTACCTTTGGCGGTTGTGGAGACATGTGGACACTAAAGGGACTTTGGAGAAAGTGATTGATGCCGGTAATAATAAATGTCTACGCAGAATCATGGATATAGCTGAACGACTTTGAAGTCAAACTGGCGACTTCTCCGTGAGACTGATTCGACATATATTATCTATAACCGTCAACGCAACGTCAACGTTTTCCGGAAACTGATCCTGCTCATCGGCTCCCTTCTCTGTAAGAGACAACTTGAGTGGAGGAGGCCAAGGGGACGCCCACGGAGTTCGTGGCTTGGAGCAAGTTGACAGATCACAGGAAGTACTTCGATTGGAGAAAGGGGCCTGTGATGGAGAGACTCGCCTGGAGTGTGACCCCCGGGCTTGGGGTCGTAGGCAGGCGAGGCGACGCCTCTGGCGTATACCACACACACACATTAGTACACACACACACAACTCCCAGCAAACACTGTCAGTCTCATGGGCACTGGGCAGCCTGCAGGTCAATGAGGTCACACACTTTCACACAACGAACTGGAGAACAAAGTAGTTTTCTCGTAGTTTGAGTACATACTTACATCAAAATTGCATGTCAGTTGCTATATTAAGCCCGTCCACACAGGATCTAATTTTTCATTGCAATGCTAGCAAATATAGACAAGAATAGGTATATATATATATATATATATATATATATATATATATATATATATATATATATATATATATATATATATATATGTATATATATATACATACATACATACATATATGACATACATATACATACATATGCCTGCTTCTGTCTCAATATTTATAATACTATTGAAGCATTGCAAATGAAAATTATCTGTGTGTGATCGAGCTATGTTAAGTCTATTTAAGACAATGAATTTTAATGTAAAAAAATTATGTCTCAAATCCATAATGAGGAAAACTTAATTTGTTCTCGGTTCGTTGTGTGAAGCGGGGGTTAACCTCAGTGACCTGCCCAGATTCCTCCCAGTGTTCCACGAGGCGACAATTGACTGGTTGCGTGGCTAAGCTGTGAGTACAGCATGGGTAGGGGTGTGGGCAGATCTGCTAATGATTTGAATCCACCAACCATCTGCGCCGCTTGGCGCGCTTTGTTATTTTTATTTTACAAATACAAATACGATAATGGTCGAAATTTATTTTTATTTGTTTTGTATATTTATTATTTATTTTATTTATTAATTATTTTTATTATTATTATTATTATTATTATTATTATTATTATTATTATTATTATTATTATTACTATTATTATTATTAGTAGTAGTAGTAGTAGCAGTAGTAGTGTTGCAGCTTTCTAATTCTTCCTGACTCCTGGCATCTAGCCAAAAATATCTTTCTCTTCTAATTCTCACCTTCCTTTCCTTCTCCTCTCCTAACCCCATGCACTGCTACCCCATCTGTCTCTAAGGCTGAACTCTTTCGCTCAAACTTTCTGTAAGAACTCCATCCTGGACGATTCTAAGTATATTCCTCCCACTCATCCCTCTGACAACTTCTTTATGCCAATTATTAAGATTCTCCAAATGATGTTTTATGCCCTCTCTGGCCTCAACTCAGGAAGGCTTATGGACCTGATGGACTGCCTCCTATTGTCCTTAAAAACTGTGCTTTCGTGCTGACACACAATGCCTGGGTCAAACTCTTTTTCGTCTCTGCTCATCAACATCTACCTTTCCTTCCTACTGAAGTACGCCTTCATACAGCCTGTAGTCAAGAAGGGTGACCGTTCAATCCTCAAACTACCGCCCCATAGCTTACTTTCTCCCGTTCATCTAAAGCTTTTTGAATCAATCCTCAATCGAGAGATTCAAAACAACTTTCCTCAAACCTTCTATCTGATCACCAGTATGGGTCTCCGTAAATGGCGTTCTTCTGGCGATCTTCTTGCTCTCTTTAACTAATTCTTGGTCATCCCTTCTAGCTGCTTCTGGAAACTTTCCAAGGTATGACATATCGAAAGCCTTCGATAGAGTTCCGCACAAGTCTTGCTTTCTAAACTGGCTTCTTCGGATTCTATCCTCTGCCTCATTCCAGTGCTCTTTCCGGCGTTCCCATCTCTGCGTAGATGATCACTGTTCTTCCCCTAAACCTATCAATGGTACCCACAGGCTCTGGTCCTATCACCCACTCTCTTCCTGTTATTCATCAATGATCTTCGCCTGTACGCCGACGACTCCACTCTGCATTATTCAACTTCTTTCAATAGAAGACCATCCCAACAGGTAGTAGACTACATGACTCCAGACTGAGGCTATGCACCTTTGTGTTGGTCCTGATGTGGTGGGCATGGTTGTGTGGTCGAGGGGACCGACCGCGAGGGTTGAGGGAGTGGGGGCGATGGGGGGGATGGAAGGGTCGGGCCGTCGCTCCTCTGCCCCAGTTGTGACCCTGGTGCCTATTCACGAGGTGATTCATCGTTTGTTTGGGTTGGGGTGACAGCCTGGGCCGAGCCTGCCGCGGTGGGTGGGGGGCGGGTCGGAATGGCCGTTGTTGAGCGTCTTGGGACTAAGGCCGGAAGGGTCTGAGCGAGTTCAGCCCAGGCTGTGTGTGCTGATTTCTAGCTGGTAATGGGAGGGAGCATGTCATGCTCACAGTCCCCTATGTGACCTGGTGCTGTGCCTGGCGTTCTCTTGAAGAGATAGGGCAGTAGTTGCAAGGCCGCAACCTTCAATTGGTTTTCTTTGAGCCCGGTTGTGGGTAAGTCTGATTGTTGTTGGCTACATAAGAATACAATTGGTTAGGTTTCAGCTTGCTGGCATTTACCCTGGCACGTTTGTCTTTTAGTGCCTGTTTTCTTTTCGGGCATTTCATGGCCATGCAAGAGTGCTGGCCTGAGCACAGGACACATTTCTGCTCCCCTGCGTCGCATTCTTGCCACGTGTGGTCTGTCTCTGCGCAGATTGAGCACACCTTGTAGTCTTGTGGCTTTGTGCACTCCTTTGTTGTGTGTCCTTCAATCTGGTAGCATCTGAAGCACACGGTGAGTGGAATAAATTGTTCCACCTCCAACTGGGCTGGCGTAAGGCTTAGATTTAGGACCTTCAGTCCCTGCCTGCATGCCGTGGCAGCCATGTCTTGTGTTCTGAACATGACTTTATACGTGTGGCCTTTCGGGAAGCGAATGACCTCTGTGACGGATGCCCAGCTCTGTATGCGTTCAATATCTTGTTTGATATGAAGCACATCCTGGTCCGCCAAGCCCTGTACATTCTTGATGATAATGCACTTGCGGCATTTGACCTCTGGGGGGGTGTATAGGGTGAAGCCTGCGTCGCCAAGGACTTTGGCTGGCGACGCAGGCTTCACCCTATACACCCCCCCAGAGGTCAAATCTCTCTCTCTCTCTCTCTCTCTCTCTCTCTCTCTCTCTCTCTCTCTCTCTCTCTCTCTCTCTCTCTCTCTCTCGACGTTCCTTTAGTGCTGAAGCAGACTCGTGGGTGTCCGTTAATGTAGTTTTGTATCGTGTGCTTCGTTCTGCGCCTCGCCTCCCATTTGCCAACAGTTAGGTATTCTTGTACGTTAGAACACATACACATACATGAGTCTACCCATTTTCCCATTCACTCATTCATTCATTCATTCACTTTTCCTTCAGCCAGTTTAAAGCACAGACAGTTTAAAGCACAACAAAATATTTTGTATCAGCATCAGTTTGAATTTCGCGCGGCTCTTTCGGTATCAACATGGCGCCTGTGATGAAGTTAGCGAGACTCTCCTGTTGTATGGCTCTGGTGCTGCCCTCATTTACAAGACAGGACATCAATGGACTTGGAGATGCCTTCTTGTTACAGTTGCTGTACGGGATGGCGGCTTCATTCTTGTCTCTATTTTTTTCTGTAGCATTCAAGTTTCAAATAATCTTATCTCCCGTTAGTCTCATCAAAAGTTCGTTCACACCTTTGTAGATACTGTAATGTTTTGTGTCGCAGCTTTTACTGATACTACGGATCGTACTCTAAAACATTTCGGTACTCAGGTCCATGTTTTGAAGGTATCGGGCTCTCATAACGACTATTATCCAAGGTCCAAGAGAAGATTAACCGGGTTTCCATAGGTCATATCCCCGTTCAAGGTGCAGAAGACCGGTAAAACTATCAATGATATAAAAAAACGGTCCATAAAACTCCAGCAACTTCTACGAGAGGCTTTTCAAACAGGAGAACAGAGGCGCTGATACGTCTGAGAATACGGGCTATTTTTTAGACACCCACGTTTGGTTAGACTTTCGTGGAGGCTGTGCTATATAGTATTTCCATGGGTAGTTTTGTCCATATAGTGATCGTTTGACAAGGCTTAGCTGCACCACGCCTCTGACACTCCTCTTTCGATATATAACTTAAAACAGCGATAGGAAATAAAATGAAAGGACGTCCGTTTGTTGGGAAGGTTTCCATTGTGAAGCACGAAGTAGTAAAAAGACTCGCTGCAATATAGATCAGCGAGAGTAGCAAGTCATGTACCGAGGCAGTGCAGGAGAGAGGAGAGTCTTGCAGCCATCAATATTATAACACTTTGGCGGTAAAACAACACCAGAGAGCAGAGAGAAGTACAACACGGGAAAGGTTTGTGAGAGGCTGAGGGTAACGGGAGGGATTCTGAGGGCATATTCATAAGCAGTTAGACGCCCAACCATAGATATTTGACACGGTTTTCGCAAGAGTTTTGGGCATTTCCAGGGGTAGTTTGATGTTCCGGGTGGTAGTTTAGACGAGATTTATATTTCAAATGCCCATATTCTCTCTCTCTCTCTCTCAGACCACTACCACCATCACGAGAATAATTAACTATATATTCGTTTCATTACTTTTTTGTTAACTTCCTAAAGCAAATAATGAACCAGTATTGCCCTAAGTCATATTGGGGTACTTTTTTTTCCTCTCTCAGCCAATCTCTGAAATATCCTCGTATTAGATCCTTCCCTAAAGACGAAACTTCCTCCAAAATATATACCCGTGACCATACTTTAACCTTTCCAGCCCTTATACAGTAATGAAAGTGGGGTAGTGCTACTTATTATTTTTCTTTACCCGCTTCAGCTACTCAGAAATATCTTGGTAGCAGACCCTTCCCAAGGACAAGCCTTCTTCCATAATAGGCTTTCATTATTCTACCTTACCTTAACCTTTCCAGACCCCAGTAATGAAAATGGGCATAAATAAGAAATCTCAAACAGCACATTAGCCCACCTCTGCACGGAAGCCAATTTCCGGGGCATCATAAGAGTGGGAGTCCGCGGCATTGTGCACTGTAATGGAAGTGAACCTGTAAGTGGGAGGCCGGGTGGTCACGTTCCTCGCATTGCTCCGGCGGGACCTGGGGCCGCGCGGGGCGACTTGAGACACCTGCCTCCTGGTCCGCGGGGGCACACGCAGGAATCGTCGGCACACGGGGCGCCTTCATTAGTTTGTGATTACTGAAACGTTCACATGACTAAGTGAGTAGAGTTATAGGGAGATCCGCTAAAGCTGCGCGTGGCATCGGTGCTCACCTGTGTTGCATTGGTCTTTGTGCCTGTGTTGGGTGAGAATCCATTACAACGGGATACGGGCAAGATGGCGCCACTATAAACACTCGCCTGCGCCAGAACGGGCTGGGCCGACCATCAGGCCCCACCTGGAAGAAGCCTTGGGCCGACCATCAGGCCCCACCAGGAAGATACCTACCGGCGCAACAGGCACCGACGTAAAAAAAAAATATATATATATAAAAAAAAATAAAATAAAAATTGTGACATAAGAACATAAGAACATAAGAACGCAGGAGTCTGCAAGAGGCCGGTAGGCCTGTACGAGGCAGCTCCTTTGACCCTAAGCTCCCGTGTATCTAACCCCACCTAATATCGCTGTCCATGAATTTATCTAGTCTATTTTTGAATGTGACAATTGTATTGGCACTCACCACATGACTGCTAAGCCTATTCCACTCATCCACCAACCTGTTAGTAAACCAATTTTTGCCTATGTCCCTGTTGAATCTGAATTTATCCAGTTTAAACCCGTTACTTCGTGTCCTACCCGGTTCTCTTACCAACAAAACCTTATGAATGTCTCCCTTATTAAAGCCCTTCATCCATTTATAAACCTCGATCATGTCTCCACGCACCCTTCGCCTTTCTAGAGAATGCAAGTTTAACTGTTTGAGTCTTTCCTCGTGTTGCAAGTTTCTCAACCCCTGAATCATCTTAGTCATCCTCCTCTGCACCGATTCTAACATTTTGATATCCATTCTATAGTATCCTGGATGCCACAGTTTATCCTCCCTTGGTTTCCCCAGGTACCCAATTACCGACCAGTCTCAAAGGGGGGTGAACAGCCAGGTGGGTTTCACCCTGACTGCACAGGCGGGATTCGAACCCAGGCCCCCAGATTCGTAGTTAGGGATGTTAACCACTGCACTGCGGAGGCACGAAGAGAGTTCATGAGAAGCAGGTGATAATCTGAACATTCTATCCCTTTGAAATAAACGGACATAAATACATATAAATACATAAACACATGGCTTTATCAGTTTGTAATTACTGAGTAAGTGATTATATGAAACAAATGTGCATCACTTTCAAACAAACAGATAAATAGACAAGCAGCTTCTAATTATGGCAATGATTTATTATTGTTTTACGAGAGAGAGAGAGAGAGAGAGAGAGAGAGAGAGAGAGAGAGAGAGAGAGAGAGAGAGAGAGAGAGACTATTTGAAGAGCCTGTGTGTGGGACAAAATCAAATGTCCATTGTTACACATACACATATAAACATACACAAACAAAATACACATGAAAAATATGAAAAAAATAATTTGTAATAAGTGTCTGTTTGTCACTAGGTCTCTCTCTCTCTCTCTCTCTCTCTCTCTCTCTCTCTCTCGTATAGTTTCACAGGTACTACTACTATATGCGTGTACAAATTCAAGCCTTTGTGTCAACGTAAGGCACGACTGTTGACTCTGCCGTGTGTCATTATGAGTGTGTGCTGTGGGTGTGGTTAGTGTGTGTCCCTCCCCTGTCAGACTCTCCCGGACGAGGGTGTGCAAACAGTATTTAAAAGTAAACGTACACAACATTAATCCAGAAGCCCCGACCTGTCCATCCCCCTTACAGATTTATATGTGGTGACCCTGTGCTTCCCCTCCTTCCAACTCCAAGCTAACACTGCCTGCACGCCAGCCTCCTCATTCAACAAGTCAAGGGCCGTAATGACTCCGTATTCTCAGACGCTTTCGGCTCCTGCAACAAATAGTTCTCA
>NC_066547.1:1495148-1502753 GCF_024679095.1 Eriocheir sinensis | reverse complement strand
TTTAACACCAATAGAAATCATATGGAACCTTAAGCATTTTTAAAAGCACTAGGTTCAACTGGCATCATATGGTATAAAAGGAGTTAAATTTATCGAACAAGCTTAACCTAACCTCCTCACCCTGTCAAACATGGTGCTGCCCTCTAGGTGAAATTTGGATAACTAGTCTGCTTCCTCCATCTCGTGGGCAACGTTGCCCCTCCTACTTTTCTAGATTCCTTGGACGTGTCTCTGGGGAAGCGCAAGCCGCTAGGGTAGGCCTATATATAGAACAGTGGCAGGGTAGGTGGGTGTAGGAGGAAAGGGAATGCTGTGTAAACAAATGGATACTCTAACTGTGGCAGGATATTTTAAATATTAATTCATGACTGCACCTAATATTACTAATATCTAATATCAATCTAATCTATCTAATATTATTAATATGGCCTGGTCGTAAATGTGAGAGGTTGTAAGTCACATACGTTGTAAATCAAGGACTATCTGTAACAGAAAAGTTCATGGATGAAATATTTTTTTACATATAAAATTACATTCTAAATTATGGCAATGGATAAAAACTACTATATTTTAAATAAGTGTCTACTGTATAGACTTAGCTCTGCTTGAAAAATGCTGAGGGGAAAATATAAGTAGCCTTATCAGTATTGGTGAGCAGTGCTACACATTCTTCGAAGGAACCAAATACGTCTTTCTCTTCACAGTAATGTCTGCTGATGTCCGCATTCCATTTATGCAAATTATGTATTCCTCCCATAATACTAAAACAGCCACCAATCTGCAAAATCAACAGTCTTACTTACTATACCCTATTTTACTTGCTATAACCTTCAAGCATATTTAGTGTTGTATAAGGTTATTCAGTATTGTATAACTACCAGGCATGTAGGCAGGAGGTAAAACTGTTCAAGCAAAGTCCCCTTCCCCAATAAAGATTGACTCTTGGACTTGGATAATTGTTTATTGTTTATTTATTTATTTATTTCTGGAAGCATTTGTACATTCCTAAGACAGAATACTACAATGATGTCTGAAATGACAGGGGAACTAAGGACCCTGTCACACGACCTCCTTTCATTCACTTGGACTCACACTCCACAGTCTTTCTCCTCCCTCTTGCACACCTTCCACTAGAAGCAGTTCTCTCCCTCTGCCTTGTATGAGAGAGAGAGAGAGAGAGAGAGAGAGAGAGAGAGAGAGATTTACATAGAAATTCAGACCACACAGACCGTATGGTCCAGACTAGGTGGTCTGTCCATAAACTTAAGTGATTCCACATTAGTCGCATAGCTCCAAACCTTTGCATTTCTACTATAGTTAATATTAAGTTGGAGGAAATGTCGGTTGAGCTTGTTTTTAAGGAGTCAATCGTGTTGCACTGGATCACTAAAGGTAGGAGTTTATTCCATTCTTGCACTACAACGTTGGTGAAGAAAAATTTGGTGCAGTCTGAATTTACTTGTTTAAATTTAAGTTTTGTGCCATTATTTCTCATTTGCAAAGTGTCATCGATCATAAACAATTTTGATTTGTCTACATTTGTGAAGCCATCATGTATTTTGAAACATTCGATCAGTTTTCCTCGGAGGCGACGTTTTTCAAGAAAGAACAAGTTGAGAGTTGAGAGCCTTTCATCATAGGGTTTGTTGCACAAGGAAGGGATCATTTTTGTTGCCCGACATTGAACACCCTCTAATTTAGCAATGTCCTTTGCATGGTGGGGAGACCAAAACTGTACCGCGTATTCCAAGTGAGGTCTGACTAAACTACTGTAAACCGGAAGTACAATATCTTCATTTCTGAATAAAAAGTTTCTTTTAATGAAGCCCAGCATTCTGTTCTCCTTATTTGCTGCATCGATGCATTGCTGTGAGAATTTGAGGTTTGACACAATTTTGACACCCAGGTCCTAGACGCATTGAACGCTTTTGAGTTTAACGCCACATATTTCGTAATCAAACCTCTTATTTCTTGTTCCAACTTGAAGAACCTGGTACGTATCTACTTAAGAGTTTGGGAAAGATATAGGAGTAGGTAAAGTATTTCATATGAGACAAGGGTGTGTGACCATCGAGAGGAAATATGCATATTGAATCAGTAGGGAGGAAACTGAAAAATGTATAAAAGCAGCAGCATAATATCTTTGAGGTGATATCAGCTGGATAGAGTACTTTTAGGGAAAGACATATAAAAGCAGCTTTAAGATATGTAATGAAAATGTGTAAGAACCACATTTCATTTCAATATACTCCCATGCGACCTCTGCGTGTAACGGAACACACAAGAAATTAATCCAGACAAGAAAAGGTTTTGCCGGCGCCATGGATCGAACCCGCGACCAGCGAGATGGCAAAGTCACTCCTTAACCAGCCGGCCAAAGAGGTACCCCTCTCACAGAGTGAGTTATGGGAGGCTCGCCCATCAGGTGGGTCATAGCATTACGTACATGACTTCTCCCTATCTAGATTAATTCCTGTGTATTTGTCACTGAGGCTTCCCATTTTCTATGTACTCTTCGGAGAGCATGGGCCATCACTTTTCTTGTTATCCACTCAGGGAGACACAACAGAAACACAGGAGAGGATCCCACTGCTGCCACCAGTAATGACCGAATTTCACTTTACTATAATCCCACATGACCTCTGCGTGTAATGAAACACACGACTAATTAACTGAGAAAATGATTGGTTTTGCCAGCGCCGGGGACCGAACCCGCGACCAGTGAGATGGGAAAGCCACTCCTTAACCAGTCAGCCAAAGAGGTACCCGCCTCGCGGAGTGAGTTATGGTAGGCCCGCCCATCAGGCGGATAATAGCACTACAAATGGAATACTCATGATTAGAATAACAGGCATACTGGTGGAATATAAAGAACAGCAAATGGGCAAAGAAATGCGGTTGTATGATACATAAAGTTTGCCAGTTAGGTGGGAGTATTAACCTTTTAAAGATAGGCAGAATGTGGTTAAATGGAGACTAACAAACAGAAAGAGAGGGGTTTGAGAGGAATGGGTGAAAGTGAAAAAAGGAGACAGATAAAGCAGTGCAAGATAAAGAACTGATCAAGTGGAAGAATAAGACGGAAAGTTATTAAACTCTGGACTGATACTAGAAGAAAGAGGTCCCAAAGTATGAAGAATGGTATGTGGGAAACCTGGGAGGTGATCTTTTCTAAGCTAGAGCACAGTGTTTGGATGTGAATGCAAAGAACCACAGACAGTGACTCCTGCAGCAAAATGTGTAAGATATGTGACAAAGTGTGGATGAGACTGTGGAGCATGTCATGCTAGAATGTGAGAAGTATGATAAAGAGAAAAGAATGATGCAAGTGTTTTTGACTGAGATGGGAGGTGAAATGGATGTGTTTGTTGAGAAGACTAAAAGAAACTGAGTGGAAAGACAAATGGACCTGTGACATCAATATTAATGTGGAACAGGTTTCAAGTGTCAATGTGTATAGTGTAACTTGAGAAAAAAACGTGTTCTGATAAGGGAAAAAGATGAGATGAATAAATATAGCACTATAGTCTTATTGAGTATAAACAATATGGGTATCAGAACAAAGTGTATCAAGTACAGTGTTATTGAGTACTTAAATATAGCAATGGGGTGATTTAGACAATTATATAGAACTGAAAATGGTGGGTAGAATGTTTGTAAAAAGAATGAAAGTGATCAAAATTTAGGATTTGGTATGAAGAAACCAATAAAATGGTCTATGAGAATAAAGGAACTAAGATAGGGAGACCTTAAAACCAGAACTCCATGAAACTCATTGATCCTCTTGAGAGGGTTAGAAAATGAAATTATAAATGAATAATTCCATGACACCTGAAACTTATACAAAAGAAGATTTAATTTGATTTCTGTTAGATTTTTGTACAGCTAAGGAAGGTATCATAGTCAGTGGTTTCAATTTGCCACTACTACTAAAAAAAATGCGTTTCAGGGGCCTTGACACACAGTTTTTCGAATATAACATTTTAACAAAGCGTCGGACAAGGATGGTATTTTGGGAGACGATGATTGAGACCCCGACCTAATTGGCAAAAATAGGCTGAGGTGCAAAATGTTGATGATTACGACATTTGTAGGAGTAACTTTAAGGTAAACTTCACTAAAATATACAGGCACCAGTAGCGAGGCAAGGTGCCGTCATCATGTATGCACCGCCTCTCGTTCAAGTCGTGACGTCAATGTGACGTTTCACTATGAAGTAGTAGTAATCACTGACTCAACCGGTAGTTTCTCTCTCTCTCTCTCTCTCTCTCTCTCTCTCTCTCTCTCTCTCTCTCTCTCTCTCTCTCTCTCTCTCTCTCTCTCTCTCTCTCTCTCTCTCTCTCTCTCACACACACACACACACACACACACACTACGTAGTTCAGTCCATATACATAGTGATGATGCTCATTTGAAAATATCATATATTTGCGAAAAAGTTTCACTCGCAGGAAATTACTTATCCTTTGCACGGAAAATACGGTCTTTTGTACAACATGCTGTAAGTATATAACATAGTGGAGTGGCTGAACTTTTGTTGCTGTGTGTGTGTGGGTGTGTGTGTGTGAGAGAGAAACTGCCGGTTGAGTAGATGACCACTACGTCATAGTTACAAGTCACATGGACGTCACGAATGAGAGGCCGAATGATGACGGCACCTAGCCTTGCTACTGGTGCCTGTATATTTTAGTGAAGTTTACCTTAAAGTTATTCTTACAAATGTCGTAGTCATCAACATTTGGCACCAAAGCCTATTTTTGTCAATAAGTCGGGGTCTCAATCATCGTCTCCCAAAATACCATCCTTGTCCGACGCTTTGTTAAAATGTTATATTCGAAAAACTGTGTGTCAAGGCCCCTGAGACGCATAGTAAGTACTTTTCAACTAGCATTTTCAGTGCAGATAATTTATCTACACAACCCTTCCATTTCCTAAAAACCCTTGGTGTTGATTTGCTCTAACCTATCAATGTTTCTGTGTGTGTAAGGATGCCACACCATGGAGCAGTATTTTAGTGTTGGTCTCACAAGTGTGTTATACGATAAGTGTTTTATGTCAGGAGTACAGTTATGCAAATTTCTCCTCAGGAACCTATGTAAGTGTTCAGTTGACTGTGGCACTGATATGTTCTATGTGAGTGTTGAATTTTAAGTTAGTGGAGAGGTGGACACTGAGGAAATTGTGTGTGTGTATAGATTCAAGGTCTATATGTGGAGAGCGTACATGTGCTGGATGTGGTTGTGAGCTCTGGTGGATCTTACAGTTTACATTTATCAGGGCGGAAATCCATAAGCCAGGTGTACTCCCACCGCTGAAGAAGTCCAATTATTTATGTAGAAGTCTGCAGTCGTCATTAGTCTTTACTGCTCTAAACAGTACACTATCGTCGGCAAACAGTCTTGTGAAAGAGTTAGGCGTTGAGAGTGGAAGATCGTTAATGTGCAGGAGAAAGGGGACCTAGAACAGTGCCTTGTGGGACACCTGACGAAACAGAGACAGTGTCAGATGAGGATCCAATTAGAAAATGTTGAGTCCTGCTTGTGATAAATACATTGATCCCGTGAGAATAGGTCCTGAAATACAGCAATATTTTAATTTTAATGTCAGTCTTTTGTGCGGGACTTCGCCGAAGGCTTTGGTAAAATCTTAAACAATAGTGTCAACTTGTTTAATGTCACGTCAGTCAAGTAGCCTCATAATGTCAAGAAATGTAGTAATGAGTTGCAATTCACATGAGCGTTTAGGTCGAAAGCCAGGTTGTGAGTCAGTAGGAATGTTGTTTGTGTCAAGAAGATTCATTATGTGTTTATGTATTGTGTGTTCAAAAATTCTACATGGAATCAATGTTAGTGAGATGGGGCGATATTTGGCTGGGTCAGTCCGGTCACCTGTCTTAAATAAAGGTTTGATGTTTGCCAAAAGCCAGTCAGAAAGTAATGATGTGGATGATATGGATTGGATGAAGGAAGGCAGGATGTTGTCGGGGCCAGTGGATTTACTAGTGTCAAGTCCTTCCAGTATTTTTTGTATACCGTTAATGGTAATGTCAAGTGGGGCTATTGGAGGGAGGGGCTGTGTGGCATGTTTGGTGGTTTGGTTGTGTTCTTGTGTGTACACCGATTGGAACTGTGTTGAGTATTTGTGCTGTGTTGTGGGCTGGTTACTACTGTGATATTGTTGTCTTTCATTAATGTAATAGTATTAGTGTCATGTTTGCTCGCCTTAAAGAATTTGAAGAAGTTTACGTTATTACTTACACTGTCTGCGAGGTAAGTTGCTATGTGTTTGTGTTCCGCTAATTTTATGTTTTTGGCAGGTGTCGTTGGGTGTTTTTTTGTAAGCGGTCCAATCGTCTGTTGTGTTGTATGTCTGCGTACATCTGTAGAGTCTTGTGATGCTGTCTGCATAGATACCTGGAAAACCAGGGAAGGGTGTACCTATAAGAAAGTGTTTTATGTGGTATGTGTGTTCAATGTGGCGTGTGCAATGAGTTTCAGGTTGTTCTATTTATCTCCTCACTCCCTCTCACAAGCACCCCATCTCTCCTCTTCATGCTAGAAATGTCACTCTTTCCTCCCCCATTCCTCTGTTACCTTCTTTCCAGAAAAGCTTTTTGTTGCAATATTATCAGGTACTAAGATAATACTCATAATTTTGTAAATGATCTCTATGTAATTAGCCATACATATATTTATGCAAGAAATTTTGGAGCCTTCTTTGACCCTGAACTCAATTTTGGATGGGAAATTAATATGGTTGTTAGACTAGTATTTCCCAAAGGAAGATCTTGCAACATGAAGAACTGGGGACTTCATTGTGCCCATGGAAGGGGGTTGGAAGAGGAAAGACATGTACCAAGGTAAGGAAATCATGAACATGAAGAACTAGGGACTTCCTTGTTCCCATGGGAGGGGAGGAAGGGGAAAGACATGTACCAAGGTAAGGAAATCATGCAACATGAACTGGAAACTTCCTCTGTGCCCTTGGGAGGGGAAGAAAGGGAAAGACATGTACCAAGGTAAGGAATCAAAATCTTACAACATCTAGAACTGAGGACTTCCTCAGAGCCCTTGGGAGGGGAAAATTTAAGTTAAAAGATGTATCAGGGAAGATCTTACAACATTAATTATTGCAAACTAACTTGGTGCCCTTGGTAGGGAAGAAAAATAAATACAAATGGATAGTTCCCTGGGACCTAATATATTCTTAAATTGCTATTTTTCCAGTTAGAGACTTCCTGAAGATAATCAAACCACCCATATCATAGTGTAATGTAATTATGATTATTCTGAGTTGCTACACTAACGGGGCATGTAGTCTAAGTAAATGTCAAACATATTATCATTATACAAAACCTTAGCAGCTTCTCTGGGAGAGGGTTAATAACCTCACAGTGTCAATTTTCATAAAAATACAAATGGAGTCGTCTTTAACCAAGCAGAATGTCGTTAACAAAAAATTACCCTTATGTGGCAGTTTTGAGCTTAAAATATAGCGGATGCTCAATTTTGATTCAGAAATGTCCTGTGGCCAGGAGATGGACCTGACCACCTCATATAAAAGAATGCAATCTCTCAAGCAGTTATCATATCAGGGCCGTAAATT